>NW_025541482.1:5000-90000 GCF_017591435.1 Portunus trituberculatus | reverse complement strand
AGTAGTAGTAGTAGTAGTAGCAGCAGCAGCAGCAGCAGTAGTAGCAGCAGTAGTAGCAGCAGCAGCAGCAGTAGTAGCAGTAGTAGTAGTAGTAGCAGCAGTAGTAGTAGTAGTAGTAGCAGCAGTAGTAGTAGTAGTAGTAGTAGTAGTAGTAGCAGTAGTAGTAGTAATTGTTGTTGTTGTTGTTGTTGTTGTTGTTGTAGTAGTTAGTAGTAGTAGTAGTAGTAGTAGTAGTAGTAGTAGTAGTAGTAGTAGTAGTAGTAGTAGTAGTTACTGTTAGTAGTAGTAGTAGTAGTAGTAGTAGTAGTAGTAGCAGCAAAAGAAAACATTTTATCTCACCCCTTCATGCCTTCCTTTTTCCTTATATTTACAGAATGCTTTGGTTAAAAGAAGAAAAATAATTCAAGGACATAAGAAAATCAGAACCTAAAGTAGACCAACCTGTGGCAGTTCTTGTATACATGTTTACTTACGTCCATTCATCCTCCCTATCCAGAAATCTACTTGATCTTCTAAAGTCCGCCATGAAGTAGGCAGCCGCCAATGCATTACTGGCTCTATCCAGGCATCTAGGAACATGTGCATCATGATATTCACGGGCAACAGACGGGCAAGGTACACACTCCTTATGTTATACTAAGCAATGCAAAGCTGCCTTGTGTTGTTTCACTGATCACCTTAATTTTCCACAATTTGCAAACACCCTCGTTTTTCACTTGCAATCGATGATTTTCTATTCGGATCAAAATCTAAATGAAAATTGAAAACAGTTTCGGCCAAAATTTGTTGAGGGCCGTGACGGCCTTGGGCGCCGCACTGGGGAGAAGCTGTTGAGTCCTGCCTGGGGCCCAAGGCAGGGAACTGGCAGCAGGTCCTTCTTTTCCTTTGTGGCCTTTAGCTTCATTGATAATCATCCACTTGCAGTGCCTCATACTAGGCAAGGAGTTGCCATAAGCAAGGGATAAATGTCTACCATTCACCAGATGTTGACCAGACGGGGAGTCCTTATAGGAAATAAGAGCTCCTTCCATAGAGTCTGGTGGAGGGTGTCTCTTGATTGTGGTAGCACTGGGCTGAATAAATCACCATGAACGAGGGCACGCTGTGCACCATGCACTAGACACTGGCAGTACGAAGGGAGTTCCTTAGAGATGAGAGGGCTCACTTCATGCCAGAGGCTGGGGCATAGTGTGTGGCACGCTGTGCACCATGCACCAGACACTGGGACGAGGGGGTCCTTCAGGGGTGAGAGGACTCCCTTCATGTCAGTGGCTGGGCGTGGTGTATGGCACGCTGGACGCCATACACCAGGCACTGGCAGTACGAGGGGGGTCCTTCAGGGGTGAGAGGACTCACTTCATGCCAGTGGCTGGGGTGTGGTGTGTGGCACGCTGTGCATCATACACCAGACACTGGCAGTACGAGGGGGGCCCTTCAGGGGTGAGAGGGCTCCCTTCATGTCAGTGGCTGGGGGTGTGGTGTGTGGCACGCTGGGCGCCATACACCAGACACTGGCAGTACGAGGGGGGTCCTTCAGGGGTGAGAGGGCTCCCTTCATGTCAGTGGCTGGGGGTGTGGTGTGAGGCACGCTGTACGTTATGCACCAGACATTGGCAGGACGAGGAGGGACCTCTACTGGTGAGAGGACTCACTTCATGACAGTGGCTGGGGCGTGGTGTGTGGTGGGTCATTGCTCATGGCGATCCGTGTGAGGCGCGGCAAGGTTGCCTCGTCACTGCTCTCACACCCTGAAGATTGGGAGAATATTACCGTGGAAAATATCATCGTGGAAAATCGAAGCGTGGAAAATATTATCGTATAAAATCGAAGCGTGGAAAATATTGTTTTGGTGGAAAATATTATCGTGGAAAATCGAAGCGTGGAAAATATTATCGTGGAAAATCGAAGCGTGGAAAATATTATCGTGGAAAATCGAAGCGTGGAAAATATTATCGTGGAAAATCGAAGCGTGGAAAAAATCGAAAATCGAAGCGTGGAAAATATTATCGTGGAAAATCGAAGCGAAAATATTATCGGAAAAAAGCGTGGAAAATCGAAGCGTGGAAAATCGAAGCGTGGAAAATCGAAGCGTGAAAAAAATATGAATCGTGGAAAATCGAAGACTAGAAAATCGAAGAGTGAAAAATATTATCGTGGAAAATCGAAGCGTGAAAAATATTATCTTGTATTATCTTGGAAAATCGAAGCGTGGAAAATATTATCGTGGAAAATCGAAGAGTGTAAAATTGAAGCGTGGAAAATCGAAGCGTGGAAAATATTATCGTGGAAAATCGTAAAGTAGTTTATTTATTTATTTATCTATTTATCATATACTTTATGATATATATGTGCTGTACCACGGTGTTATTTGTACTTCAAGATATTATTTTTTCATTTATAATTCAGGACAGACTACCTAAAAACAAGAGAGAGAGAGAGAGAGAGAGAGAGAGAGAGAGAGAGAGAGAGAGAGAGAGAGAGAGAGAGAGAGAGAGAGAGAGAGGCGGTGTCGTAGTGGATAAGGTGGTGAGCGTGGGATCGGGCAGACATCCACGCATAGGAAGAAATCCACCACGTATCGCCTTGACACTGCCATTTGTCGAGTAGTTTAAAATCACCTACATGTCACCATGATACCCAAGTTCTAGGTCAGCGCTTTCCAATCTGGGGTGGTAGCACTCTCTGGGGTGCTGAAATCAATTATTGGAGGTGCTGGGAAGTGATGCACACACTTCACTTTCTTTTATTCTCCTTATAACAAGATTTTAGTTAGGGGTGCTGGACTCCTTAGACATGACAACATGTCGTTTCGCTATCTTATTTCATAGTGTATTATCAGTGTGTGTGTGTGTGTGTGTGTGTGTGTGTGTGTGTGTGTGTGTGTGTGTGTGTGTGTGTGTGTGTGTGTGTGTGTGTGTGTGTGTTGTATTCTTTCTATTTCATTTCTTATTGTCCATCTTTTATCTCTATTCAGTATTTTACTTGCTTTTACTTTTATTTCTTATTCATCACCTCATTTCCGGGGTTCAACGTAGACGGTTCAGAGAGAGAGAGAGAGAGAGAGAGAGAGAG
Organism: Portunus trituberculatus; assembly: GCF_017591435.1. Classification (NCBI taxonomy): domain Eukaryota; kingdom Metazoa; phylum Arthropoda; class Malacostraca; order Decapoda; family Portunidae; genus Portunus; species Portunus trituberculatus. The sequence continues at coordinate 86,928 of NW_025541482.1, read as the reverse complement.
AGAGAGAGAGAGAGAGAGAGAGAGAGAGAGAGAGAGAGAATGACACAGGAAAGGTGAGCAGGAGACAAGAAAACAGTGAAGAAAAAAAAGCGAAATTAAGATATTTTTAGACTATTGGTGGTGTTTTTTTTATTGTTTGTTCTTGTGACGCTGTTTACTGAATGGAGGCTTGTACATGATGAGTGAAAAGAAAACAATGGAGAAAAAAAGGGAAATTAAGTTGCTTTTAGAAAATTCGTGATGTTTTTTATTGTTTTTTTCTTCTTTTCTTGTATTTCATTACTCGTTTTATCTTTTGTTTTTAATTTTGCTTCCTTCTCTCTTAACTCTTGCAATTTAAAACAAATCTTTTTTTAGAATATGGAACAAATTTGTATCTTTCACATTTCTTCTGATGCTTTCTCTCTTATTTGGTCTGATTCAATATTTTTTTTCTTTCTCGCTGTTATCTTCCTTCTCTTCTATTGTGTTCCCTGTCCTTTCCTTCTTTTCATCATCTTTTTTTCTCTCCTTTCTTTCTTTTCATACTCTCTATTCTTACTGTCTCCTTTCTTTATTTCATGTTCTTCTCTTCCTCTTTTTTCTGCTTTTCTCACTTACCTCCTTCCTTCTTTCAGGTCCTTTTCTTTCTCTTTTCTCGATTTACACAATTTTTCCTGTTTCCTTTCTTCTTTTCTTCTTTTCATGTCATATTTCTCGTTTCTCTTTCTTTTCTTTCCTTTATTTCATGTTTTTCCTTCCTTCTTCCCTTCCGTTCTCTTTCTCTTGCTTTCTTTTTCTTTTTCTTTTTTTCTTCTTTTCTTCCTTTCTTTCTTTTTCTCTCTCTCTCTCTCTCTCTCTCTCTCTCTCTCTCTCTCTCTACCTCTCTCTCTCTCTCTCTCTCTCTCTCTCTCTCTCTCTCTCTCTCTCTCTCTCAAAACCCTCCCTACCTCCATATTTTCTTCCTTTCTTTCCTTTTCGCCTTCTTTTCTCTCTTTTAATCTCTCTCTTCTTTTCCCTTTTTCCTCACCTATCTTTCTCCCTCCTATCTTCTTTCCTCCTTCCACTTTAATCCACTCTTTCCTTTCCCTTCCTTTACTCTTCCTTTCTTCCCTTCCTTCTCTTCCGTTCCTTTCTTTCCCTTTCCTCTCCTTTCCTTCCCTTTCCTTTCCTTTCCTTTCCTTCCTTTTCCTTCCCCTCCTCCCATTAGTCAGGTATGAAAGGACAGGTGAATATAGGCGCTGTCTGTACCCATCTCGCTCTCATAACTGTTTTAAAGGTGTGTGTGTGTGTGTGTGTGTGTGTGTATTCATAATATTCATAATATTCATGAAACGAATATTATGCTATCAATAATCAGGTATAATAGCTTACCTCCAGTTAGCTGGCGGAGCTCCTCAAACTGTTGCCCTATGACACTGGCAATCTGGAAGAAAACCTTGACTTTGTGGTAATCTGGTTGTTTAGGATCCCACACATTGCGGTGTTCTCTTATCAATTCCAAAAGCAGTGCCTCAGCCTCCCGTGATAAGGGAAGCTTTTCAAATTTCACAGAACTCATTGTTGTAAACACGAGGGACGCTCAGCTGGCGACTTCCTCTTCTTCTTGCGCTCACAACCTCGGGAGAAAATAACTAACATACTGATTGCCGAGATTTCTCGAGAACATTCGCCGACTTTGCCGCGAAATGTTGCCGACTTTGAATCTCGGCAGAAAATTCTGGAGTGTGTTGCTCGTGTGATCGCGCCTATGCTGCACCACGACAATGCTGCCCCACACAAAGGTCGCCTCACTGTGCAGTTCCTGGAGCAGCAGGGGATCACACTTCTCCCCCACCCACCTTACTCGCCGGACCTTGCTTCTTGTGATTTTTGGTTGTTTCCAAATCAAGGGTGCGATCGCAGGGAAGCTGTTTCATCACATACAAGATCTTGCACGTGCAGTCAATTCAGAGCTACGATGTGTATCGGCTTCTGAGTACCGTGATTGCTTCATGAAGTGGCGAAGGAGGATTGAACGCTGCATACAGCCAGGAGGGGAGTACTTTGAAGGAATGTAGGCTACTATTTGGATTTACCTCTGTACTGTGAAAATATATGGTCTCACTGTCATTACTTTTTGATCACCCCGTACAGGGCCAGGGCTTTATGCTCGTGTGGCCCCGTCTCCATATCTACACTTACCCAATTTTTCTTTAAAACTATGCACACTCATTGCTGACACCACTTCTTCACTCAAACTGTTCCAAGTCTCAACACATCTTTGCAGGAAACTATATTTTTTATCATCTCTCAGACATCTTCCCTTCCTCAGTTTCTTACTATGCGATCTTGTTCTTTTAATGTCATAATCTTCTCAGGATTAGTTTCTCATTATCCACTTGATCCATTCCGTTAATCAATTTATCAACTTGTATCAGATTCCCTCTCTCTCTTCTCTGTGTGTGTTTATGTGTTTGGTTGTAAAATGTGTGTGTGTGTGTGTGTGTGTGTGTGTGTGTGTGTGTGTGTGTGTGTGTGTGTGTGTGTGTGTTTGGTTGTAGAGTGTGTTTGTGTGTGTGTGTTTTCACTGTTTGATCTGCTGCAGTCTCTGACGAGACAGCCAGACGTTACCCTACGGAACGAGCTCAGAGCTCATTATTTCTGATCTTGGGATAGGTCTGAGACCAGGCACACACCACACACCGGGACAACAAGGTCAACTCCTCGATTTACATCCCGTACCTACTCACTGCTAGGTGAACAGGGGCTACACGTGAAAGGAGACACACCCAAATATCTCCACCCGGCCGGGGAATCGAACCCCGGTCATCTGGCTTGTGAAGCCAGCGCTCTAACCACTGAGCTACCGGGCCGTGTGTGTGTGTGTGTGTGTGTGTGTGTGTGTGTGTGTGTGTGTGTGTGTGTTTATGTGTTTGGTTGTAAAATGTGTGTGTGTGTGTGTGTGTGTGTGTGTGTGTGTGTGTGTGTGTGTGTGTGTGTGTGTGTGTGTGTGTTTGTGTGTTTGTTGTAATGTGTGTGTGTGTGTGTGTGTGTGTGTGTGTGTGTGTGTGTGTGTGTGTGTGTGTGTGTGTGTGTGTGTGTGTGTGTGTGTGTGTGTGTGTGTGTGTGTGTGTGTGTGTGTATGCGTGTGTGTAATTCACCTCGGTCGTCTGCTGGTCACCCAGCCAGTCTTTACCATTACGGAGCGAGCTCAGAGCTCATAGACCGAACTTCGGGCAGAACTGAGACCACAACACACAACACATACCGGGAAAGCGAGGCCACAACGCCTCGAGTTACATCCCATACCTATTTACTGCTAGATGAACACACCCCACACATTAAGAGGCTTGCCCATTTATCTCGCCGCTTACCGGGACTAGAACCCGGGCCTCTCGATTGTGAGTCGAGCGTGCTAACCACTACGCGGTGTGTGTGTGTGTGTGTGTGTGTGTGTGTGTGTGTGTGTGTGTGTGTGTGTGTGTGTGTGTGTGTGTGTGTGTGTGTGTGTGTGTGTGTTTATGTGTTTGGTTGTAAAATGTGTGTGTGTGTGTGTGTGTGTGTGTGTGTGTGTGTGTGTGTGTGTGTGTGTGTGTGTGTGTGTGTGTGTGTGTGTGTGTGTGTGTAATTCACCTCGGTAGCCTGCTGGACACCCAGCCAGTCTTCCCCATTACGGAGCAAGCTCAAAGCTCATAGACCGATCTTCGGGTAGGACTGAGACCACAACACACTCCACATACCGGGAAAGCGAGGCCACAACCCCTCGAGTTACATCCCGTAACTATTTACTGCTAGATGAACAGGGCCACACATTGTGTGGTCGAGCGTGCTAACCACTACACTACACGGTGTGTGTGTGTGTGTGTGTGTGTGTGTGTGTGTGTGTGTGTGTGTGTGTTATCCCCTCAACATTAAACACCCCATATAACCATACACACATTCCACACATTCCACATTTCTATGATCCATAAAAAAGAAAAAATCCATCTATTTATATTCTCTTACAATATCAAAACAAAATAGATCTCTCTCTCTCTCTCTCTCTCTCTCTCTCTCTCTCTCTCTCTCTCTCTCTCTCTCTCTCTCTCTCTCTCTCTCTCTCTCTCTCTCTCTCTCTCTCTCTCTCTCTCTCTCTCTCTCTCTCTCTCTCTCTCTCTCTCTCTCTCTCTAACCTAACCTAATCTTACCCTCTCCACACACACAGGGGCTGCTTGCAGTCCTGCAGTACTCAGTGAAGAGGACGAGAGCAGGATAGAGGAAATGAGTAGCCTTGGCCTGCACCACTTCTCCATCAGCGCCCTCTTCAAGCACAGGACTAACATAGTCCGCAGGGTGAAGAGAGACAGGCTGAGGGAGGAGAGAGAGAGGAGAAGGAGGCAAAGGAGGGTGGGTGACGGAGAGGAGAGGAAGGAAAGTGAAGGAAACGAAGGAGGGTGAGTGATTGGGAAGCGGAAGGAAAAAGAGAGAAGGTGAGGGAAAGGAAGGAGAAAAGAGGGAAAAGAGAGAGAGAGGTTGGAGGAAAGGAGGAGAAAAGGTGAAGGAAAGAAGGAGGGTGAGTGATTGGAGAGAGGAGAGGAGGGAAAGAGAGCAAAGAGGGTGGAGGAAAGGAGAACGAGGAAGAAATGAAAGAAAAGGAGGAGGTTGAGTAACTGAGGAAAGAAGGAAGAGAAGGAGGAGAAAGGAAGAAGGAATTGTAAGAAAGATGAGAGTAAGTAAGAAAATAAATAAATGTTTGCAAAGTTGTCAATGGAAATGAATCAGGAAATGTGAAAGTTTTTTACAGGAAATAATAGAAAAAGAATGAAAATGTACAGTGTCATTAATGCAGGTTGTTTCCGTCCTTCCTTTAATGCTACACTGTAAGAAAACAGTCAACAAAACACATTCAGTCACATTTCACTCTCCTTACCACAAATTAAGTCAATATTTAGTTCACTACTCAAGTTCATTTCTTCTTAGTATATCAGTTGTTTTGTTCTTTGTCTATCATAAAAACCAAACTCTAAGAAAAAAATAAACAAACTACATTTGCTGATTTTATTTAATTAACTCTCTTTATCACACAAGTCAATATTTACTTCACTACTCAAATCTAATCATCCTAAGTTCATTTTTTCTTAGTTTATCAGTTATTTTGATTTTTCTTTATCGTAAAACTAAACTCAAGGAAAACAATAAGCAAAAAAGTAATAAAATCTATCACAAGAGTCTATATTTACTTCACACCTCAAATTTAATCATTCAAGTTCATTTCATCCTATTTCGTCAGATATTTTGATCTTTGTCTATCATAAAAAACCAAACTCTAAGAAAACAATAAACAAACTCCATTCACTGATCTTATTTAATTAACTCTCTTTATCACTTACGCCAATATTTACTTCACACCTCAAATTCAATCATCCTAAGTTCATTTCTTCTTAGTTTATCAGTTGTTTTGATCTTTCTCTATCATAAAACCAAACGATAAGAAATAATAAACAAAATACTGTACATTCACTTATATTTGACTCTCCTTAGCACAAATTAAGTCAATATTTAGTTCATTACTCAAATCTAACCATTTTGAGTCCATGTGTTCTTAGTTTATCGGTTATTTTGATCTTTCTCTATCATAAGACCTGTTACAAATTGTCAATATTTTCCAGTTTTAGGTTCATTTCTTGCTAATTCATCAGTTATTTTGGGTTCCTGTGTCAAAAAACTTGTTGCAAATTGGATAGTACATATTCAAATACCACATATATTTATTAATACACATCTCGGGAGCCTGAAAACACACACACACACACTCTCTCTCTCTCTCTCTCTCTCTCTCTCTCTCTCTCTCTCTCTCTCTCGCGTAGTGTAATGGTTAGCACGCTCGACTCACAATCGAGAGGCCCGGGTTCGAGTCCCGGTAAGCGGCGAGGCAAATGGGCAAGCCTTTTAATGTGTGGTCCCTGTTCACCTAGCAGTAAATAGGTACGGGATGTAACTCGAGGGATTGTGGCCTCGCTTTCCCGGTGTGTGTTGTGTGTTGTGTGTTGTGGTCTTAGTCCTACCCGAAGATTGGTCTATGAGCTCTGAGCTCGCTCCGTAATGGGGAAGACTGGCTGGGTGACCAGCAGGCGACCGAGGTCTCTCTCTCTCTCTCTCTCTCTCTCTCTCTCTCTCTCTCTCTCTCTCTCTCTCTCTCTCTCTCTCTCTCTCTCTGAATAACCATTCATTACAAGGGTACATATATACACGTACAAGTCACAGCAATAAAAAAAGTATGCCCCACAAATCTGACACGGCATCCTGTGTGAGCTGTAAGCAAGAGTGGGCACTGTACCCACTGTACACTGTACACTGTACACTGTACACTGTACACTGTGTTGGTGCTGTGCAGTGACCGCCGCTAACTCAATAAAGTGTGGGAGTTTATCTTTTATGAGAACTTCCATTAGGAAAGAGGAAAAAAAGAAATTAAATGAAACACTTCACAGATAAACATGACACATTAACTTTAAAAAGACGAGCCACTACCAGCTTGACTCAATCTTGCACACACACACACACACACACACACACACACACACACACACACACACGCTTTATCTTTTGCCTTTTTAGCTTGTATACATCTAGCATTGTACCAAGCATGTATTTTTTTCTTAACTCTATAAACAGGTACAATTTTTTTTACTCCTCTATTATATTTCTGTAAGAATTTGTCATATTTTCCTTGTACTGTCTTTCTGTACATAATATTTCTCCACTCAATATCAGCAAAATAGATCGTTAATTTTTTTTTAAATCCGTTCTTGTGTCATACCCTGGCATGCCACAGCCTGGTGGGACATAGCGTGATGCAGCAGTGGCACAAGGATGTAAATAATTACGTCTACGGGAGAATTGTACAAGGGACCCTACTGTGAACTGAACACGAGAGTGAGAGGCCTAACATAAACAAGAGAGGGAAGCCAGACATCAGATATTACGCAGACCCAAACAAACACTCAAAACAAAATACTCTGGTTACGACGTTGGAGAGTGGTATAGTCAAGACGTGTTTCCCACGTGTAGTTGAACAGGATGGGTGGTTTTAAATGGCCAATGAACAAGCAGTATTTCATGTTTAGACCAATGGGGAACGTGCTATGAGACTAGGGAAAAGTTGAGCCTATGAAACACCAGTAAGGCAATGTTGTGTATACTACGTTTAAGGTTGTTTCTACTACGTTTAAGGTTGTTTCTACATTACCTTCGTATGTGTTCTCGTCCTTACATTGTCACACGTGGACCTCCACATGTCTGATCTCTGAATGGTAGATGGTAAAATGGGCGTGGAGAAAAGGTACGAAACCTTGAGTATTTAAAATAAGCAGAAACCCGCAAGAGGATATAGATCGAGAATCTTGGCAGAAACGAGAGGAGAAAGCAGAAGGCAGTGGCCGAGAGGAGGAGAAGAAACATTCGAGTCATGGACAGACTCTTTCTTGTATTAGTGAGTAAAGCTCTATAGTTGTTAATGCAGTCTAAGACAATGTTTATGTCATTTAAGTGAAAGGAGGAAACAAATATAGGATGTGTATTTATTAGGATGTTATATTAAGATTTTATGTATGTGTAGTGCAATTCCCACAGTTGATGCATTAAGATATATAATATTGAGGAGATAATTACATATGATATATTGTGGTGTATACATTATATGGGCATTTATAGAAGTCAAGCATTGAGTTGATATTGAGATGCATCAGCTGTGAAATTGGCACCAAGGTTTTGTGGTTTTATTGTATGTGATTAACATTGATGAAGGATTTACGGAGATAAGGATTAATGGAGATGAGCTTAACATTTCTAAGGGCATTGATTGAATTTGTGTGACATTATGAGCAATCTTGAAAAGTGGTGTAATTAATCTTAGATGAATTAAAATTAGAAAATACAATACCGTATAATATATTACCTGCAGTAAGAATAAGTCTTCACTTAGAATAACACGATTGCAACTTGCAACGAACTTCCGAAACTGGTGGCAGCGGTGGGATATTATTGATATTATTGCAATTGCAATCGTTGCAGGCGTATAGTTGAGAGTGAAGACAATTAAAATTTCGATCAAGTGCATTGGATGTCACGGATGTAGCGGATGTTAACGAGTAAATATTGAGAACTTTTTAATGTTGCTTAATTGTAGATGAAACATATAGTTCATAAATTACGTCAGCGCTCGGTATCGCTTAACGGTAAAGCGAATCAGCAGCCAGCCGTCACAACCTCTAGAATGGCGCAGTCACCCCTACATCTCCGTTTTCCCCAAACCGGCTTGCATCAGTACGGGGAAATTGCGGAAGCGATCACTGACAATGCAAGGGATAATTTTTCCAAGGTAATTGGGTTACCATATTTTTGTGGAGGTGAAGAAAGAAGCCCGTCGGTACCAAATGTAAAATGTATCGCCAGCGCTCACGCATGGATAAAGGATTTAGAAAATAGAACAATGACAAACTGGACAGACGAAGGGAGGATAGAGTTGGCCAAGCAATATGCATTAGACAGTGCATATACTCATATGACACACTGTGCAACGCAACATAAAAATGATTGGGATGATGTGAGAAAAGCATTCCTTGATATTTATCCAGAGGATAGATCGCTTCCAAGCCTGATCAGTGAATTGTCATCAGTAACTCGACAGCCCAGAGAAACCATAACAGAGCTCTATATCAGAGTAGAAGGGATTGTGGCAAAATTAGAAAGCATGAAACCCACAGGTAAGGAAGTATATAATGATATATTTGTCTCCATCATTGTGAATGCCTTGCCTAAGGATTTTTCTTATATCCTTGCTGATGCAGATATGAAAAAGCCTTTATTAGTATACAAAAAGCTCTCAAATATGTAGCGTCACACCCCAGCCTTCAGCTACACGACGCTGCAGTACGCAAAGAAAATAGGGTTGTCCCAGTAAACGCAGTGACAGTGAATGCTGTTACTACAGATCACACGATGTATCGCCCTCAGAATGTCAGAAATATACATTGTCAGAGGTGTGGGCGAAATAACCACACCATTCAAAATTGTAGAACCATAGAATGCTTTAGATGTCACAAGTGGGGACATTTCGCGAGTCAGTGCACAGTGAAATTACCACCAATACCACCAAGGGCGAGGCCCACGGTAACTTGTTTCACCTGCGGGGTACAAGGGCATGCGAGTAAGGACTGCATGAACAACTCACGTAGGTACACCACATATCAAACACAAAAAAAAAACGCCAATTTACCACCAACGCAACCACATGAATCGGTGGTAATCACAGCGGTGAATAGTGACACGGGAAATGTTTCTATTGAAGTTCAGATTGAAAATGAGAGTGTATTAGCCTTGATGGACACGGGGGCAGGGGTATCTCTTGTATCGCGTGACGTTGTAGACAAACTTAGAAAGAAACACATTACTCCAACAAATAAGGTAATTCGCAATGCGAGTGGAGATGAAATGTTGACTTCAGGAAAGACTAAGCTAACTTTGACAATTGGAGGTAAGATATACACACATGATTTTGTGATCAGTGAAGATAGAGCCTTGCCATCACAGATAATAATAGGTTTTGACTTTATGAAAAGATATAATGTGAATCTAAATACCAAACCTCTGCAATTATATATTGAAGGAAGGAGAATTGTTATTGTAGAAATACCCATGATGCATGCCATCATGATAACTGAGAGAAGTGAAAAGGAAGCAGTAACAAATGAATCAAAGGATAATCCCAGTTATAAATGCTCAGTAGCTCAGACATCAATATTACAAGGAGTACGAGTGAGTTATGTGACCTTAGAAACAAAGTTAGTGGATAGTGATATCGCTATATTCGAGCCAGTTAAAGGAGTTATAGGGTCTCAGTTTTTATGTCCAGGTTTAGTGAAATTAGAAAATGACATGGAGAAGAAGAAATCTAGGTTTGTGGTGAGGTATATAAATTTCTCGAGTGAACATGTGCCGTTAGAGCCAGGGAAAACATTAGGCTACTTACAGTCATGTCAGAGTGAGGTTCTGCCAAGCGGGAGTGATGAATATACAGTGAATGGTGTGACAGAAGAAAATGAAACAGACAAAATGAAGGCCTTTTCAGAAATCATTAATCACATGTATCCTGAGGGAACAAGGAAAAATCAAATATTGAAAGAATTAGTTGTTAAATACTCCTCTGTCTTTGCTAGTGATGACGACATTCCAAGTATATCACCCTTTTTCTACCACACCATTCAGTTACAGTCCAGACCTACGTCCAAGAAACCTTATCCCATCCCAGCTTGTTTTTATGATAAGGTAGCTGAACAAATTAAAGTAATGGAGAGCCAGGGTATTATTAGACCATCCAGATCAGCATTTATCTCCCCAGTTGTTCCCATAGTGAAAAGGATGGAAAAATTAGATTGTGTGTAGATTTCAGGAATTTAAATCAGCATGTGCTGAATGATTCTTACCCATTACCTAATGTGAATAACATTTTGCATAACTTGGGAAAAGGAAAGATGTTTTCATGCCTTGACTTGAAACAAGGTTACCATCAAATACAGTTAAATGAAGAAAGCAAGCCCTGGACTGCATTTGCAACACCAAATGGATTATATGAACATAATGTGCTACCTATGGGTTTAAAGGATTCTCCTGCGGCATTCTGTAGAATTATTAATCAGGTATTGGCTGGATTGACAGGATCTGATACTTTTGTTTATATTGATGATATCATAGTTCAAGGAACAGATCTAGAAAATCATGTAAAGAATTTGGAGAGGGTTCTTCTACGCTTGCAAGATGCTCAGTTGAAAGTAAACCTGAAAAAATGTAATTTCTTTAAGGATAGTGTAAATTATCTAGGACATATTATATCAGCCGAAGGGTTGAAAACACAGCCTAGCAAAATTGAAGTTATTAAGAACATGCCAGCCCCACAACAGTGAAAGAATTACAGTCCTTCATTGGAATGGCTAACTACTATAGGAAGTTTGTGAGAAACTATGCTGAGATAGCTGCTCCCTTAACTAAACTAACAGCAGGAATGGTGACTGGAAAGAAGAACAATAACCACATAATGTGGAATGAAGAAGCTGATAGGGCTTTTAAGACCTTGAAGCAAGAATTAACACAAAATGTTGTTTTGAAATTTCCAGACTTCTCAAAGCCGTTCTTTTAACGACGGATGCTTCGAGCTTTGCCATCGGGGGATTAATACAACAAAGGGATAGCATGAATAACCTAAGACCCTTATCATTTTTTAGCAGGAAACTGAACAAGGCTGAACTTAATTATAGTACTATTGAAAGAGAGGCTCTGGCAATTGTATATGGGCTTAAGGTAAACAGAGATTTGTGCCTGGGTTACCCTATTTATATTCTCACAGATCACAGACCATTAGTATGGTTGTTGACCACCTCAAATGCAAATAGCAGGATAGTTCGGTGGCAATTAGCTGTTGCAGAGTTTGATATTAAGGTGGAATATATTCCTGGAAAAGCTAACAAGGTAGCAGATCATTTATCCAGGTTGAGGGAAGTGGAAATAAATGAAGGAAATGAACATTTGTTAGCAATAACAGAAAACACAGAAGAAAATATGGTGGATTGGAATCTGAAGGAATTAATAAGGTCACAAGATAACCATGAATTTTATGGCTTATTGAAGAAGTTAATGAGAGAGAATTTAACTGAGCAAGAAATAAAAGGAAAATTAAGTAAGCACAATATTGATAAGAGGTATAAGAAGTTAAAGATATCAGAATTGTCTCTAGACAATAATATGCTTTACAGAGTAAGTCACAACACATATGGAGAAATGACGCGTCAGATATTAGTACCCGAACAGTTTGTGCACACTGCTGTACACCTCGGCCACTCTTTGCCAACCGCGGGGCATGGTGGGCCATCCGTTACCTTAAGTAGGTGTCAGAAATTTGCATATTGGCCAAAAATGAAGGAGGACATTGAAAGATATTGCAGGTCTTGTCTCATCTGTCGTAGGCTTAAGAGGTCGGGGGACGCCCCAGCACCACTGAGAAGATACCCGGATGTTGAGAGACCTTTCCAGCGCATACATATGGATATTGTTGGTCCCATGGGTAGATCGGATAATGGATATATGTATTGTCTTGTTGTGATAGATGTGCTTACTAGATATTTGATTACAAAACCACTGAAAACCAAGTCGGCCGCAGAAGTTGCTAGAATATTTTTTGATGAAGTGATTTGTAAACATGGTATACCTGAGATGTTAGTGACAGACCAAGGTAGGGAATTTGTCAATTCTATATTACAGGGATTAACTGAGTTACTGCATTTCCGACATAGCAAAACTACAGCTTACCATCCTCAAGCAAATGGGATAGTTGAAAGATCAAATGCAACCTTGATTAACATACTGCGCACTTTGGTGCAAGATAATATGAATATCTGGGATACAATGCTCCCAATAGCTACATTTGCATATAATAGTGCTTACCACACAAGTATAAAAGAAAGTCCTTTTTATCTCATGTATCTCAGAGATCCAACCATCCCATTTGAAATGATGAAAGAGGAACAAGTTTGGTATAATGTTGATGATTTTAAGCAGGAGATGGCAACAAAAGCAAATAGGGTATATGCTAGGTGTCAGCAATATTTAGAAGAAGCTAAGGAATAAATGAAAAGGCTCAATGTAAGAAGGCAAGGATAAAGACTATTCAAGTTGGAGATAGAGTATATGTCCGCCGAGTACCCACTGCAGGAACCCCCGCAAAGTTGCAACCCGCATATACAGGTCCTTATAGAGTGACAGAAAAGGTGAGTGATGTAGTGGTCAAATTAAGAAACATTAGAAATGGTAAGATGACAACATTACACACTGACAGAATAAGAATTATCCATGAAGACAATGCTACCCCTCAGATGAACCCGAATGTCAGACGAGCATATCCGGTACACGAGCCAGGTGAAACAAGGGAAACCAAGTTGACATTGCAGACACTAGATCCTTTTCCAGTGTTCTCAGGGGATGTAGAGCACTGTGTAGATTCAGAATCGGATGACAATTCACTATCAGAAGCGAGTCATGGTGTTGATGAGGAAATTCATAATGTAACTGAGAATTTGCAAGAAGAATATCAAGGTGAAGCTACCACGTCAGTCCCATACAGTTTACGGTCGAGGACAAGTGTGCCGAATCTTCCGTTTGTAATGCATAAGCCCTTAGAATATGGTAAAAGAAAATAAATAAAATAAAATAAAATGAAATGTTCCTTTGCAGACTGTGGGGCTATGCATGGGATACGTTCAAGCCTGGGATGTACCCCAAAGCTCACCTCCTCAACAAGGGATGAGTTTCTCCCAAGACCATCAACTACTTGTAACTGGACAAGCTTATGTGGTGCCTTTTTTGTTGAAATTGGAGGATATCTATGAGCCAATTAAAAAAGCCATCAATATCACTCAGAATATAATATATAATTTAGATAAAATTGCAGGAGATGATCTTATCATCAATCAGAATATGATATATAATTTAGATGAAATTGAGGGAGATGATTTTATCTTGTTTACCTCTTTGATTTCTCAGCATATCCTGGCTTTTCAAGAAAGATTAAAAAATTTGCATGCTTCAATGCAGGATTTCCTAATGCATATTGTGGCCAATGACATTCCTCAACCTAGAAGAAAAAAAGGGGAGCAATAAATTTTATAGGATCTTTTGCAAACACATTATTTGGGACTGCTACACAAGATCAAGTTGATATTATTCATAAAAGATTACAATCGTTAGACTCCTTCACAGAAGAGGAAAGAAAACTCCTCAATGTTCATTCCCATGTTATCAATGTCACTCTCAATGAACTAACAAATGTTCATCAAACATTGGAAAAACTAGAAACTGCTACCCGTGTTACTAAGACCCTTATGACTAAGATGGAAAAACATATAGAAAATAATGAAAATCCATTCTTTCACTGGAGATTTTACTGCATATCCAGCTAGCCTTGACATCCATTGCAGCTGATCATATTAATTTTAAGATAGGATTACAAAGTATGATGGAAACCCATATTTCTCCTAATATTGTGACAAATGCATTTTACTACAACTTTTAGATGAGATATCAGTTAAACATGAGTTATTGTTTCCTCCTAAACCAGAATATTTAGGATTACACAGAGCTGCTATTCGTGTAATCCATAAGACTGCATTACATGACTTGAGCTTCTACTTACTCGTTCCTTTGCGAGGAATTCCAGCTGACACCTTTGATGTCTTCAGGATGACCTCCTTCCTTTCCTATTTCTAAATCAGATGCTTTTTAATGCATCAACCTTCAAGGAAATATTTAGTGATTAACAAGGCAAGAAATCAATTTTTTTGACTGATGATTTTGATGATTGTAGGATGTCTGATGATATATTGATATGTCCTCCCAACCAACCTATATATTCCACTAACACTGATTGTTGTGAGGTTGCTATTTTTCTGCACAAGCCTTCTGTCTCTGATATATGTAACACGCTGATTGTGAAGTCTTTCAAGCCTATTTTTGTTGATCAGCCATCTGGGTGGAATTATGCCACAAGCAAACCACTAGATATTACTGTGAATTGTAAAAACTCCTCCATTCCTACTACTAGACACATTATTAATGGTACTGGCCTTCTGAAAGTGAGTCAGGGTTGTTCTATACATAGTGATACATTTTCTCTCCCCTGCTTCCTCTCATTATATTGCTGAAGCTCCTATGGTTATTCAACCTTATCCCCTTACTACTCCCATTGCCTTCTCATCCTGGGAACATTCTGTTATTGTGAATACCACTAATATCAGCATTCCCGACAGTTTTGGTCTTGAGCCCTGGTCTGTCCCAAAATATATTGCACATATGCAGCCGCTGGCGAAACAGTCCCCTCCTACGGCACTCGACTGGCACAACTGGAAGGACTGGCTCTGGATCCTATTGCCTATTGGGGTCATCGCGGCCGGCCTGGTGGCCTACCGCATCTACCGACCCTGTGCACTCCTTGGCTTGGCACAGGCTGCGCCAGCCCAGGTGACTGTCAGCACACAACGCCAGCTCAATCCAGAGGACACCGCTTATCACGCATGCCCTCACCACTAGCAGTTCGCGCCGGGACGCGCTACTAAGGATGGGGGTATGTCATACCCTGGCATGCCACAGCCTGGTGGGACATAGCGTGATGCAGCAGTGGCACAAGGATGTAAATAATTACGTCTACGGGAGAATTGTACAAGGGACCCTACTGTGAACTGAACACGAGAGTGAGAGGCCTAACATAAACAAGAGAGGAAGCCAGACATCAGATATTACGCAGACCCAAACAAACACTCAAAACAAAATACTCTGGTTACGACGTTGGAGAGTGGTATAGTCAAGACGTGTTTCCCCACGTGTAGTTGAACAGGATGGGTGGTTTTAAATGGCCAATGAACAAGCAGTATTTCATGTTTAGACCAATGGTGAACGTGCTATGAGACTAGGGAAAAGTTGAGCCTATGAAACACCAGTAAGGCAATGTTGTGTATACTACGTTTAAGGTTGTTTCTACTACGTTTAAGGTTGTTTCTACATTACCTTCGTATGTGTTCTCGTCCTTACATTGTCACACGTGGACCTCCACATGTCTGATCTCTGAATGGTAGATGGTAAAATGGGCGTGGAGAAAAGGTACGAAACCTTGAGTATTTAAAATAAGCAGAAACCCGCAAGAGGATAGATCGAGAATCTTGGCAGAAACGAGAGGAGAAAGCAGAAGGCAGTGGCCGAGAGGAGGAGAAGAAACATTCGAGTCATGGACAGACTCTTTCTTGTATTAGTGAGTAAAGCTCTATAGTTGTTAATGCAGTCTAAGACAATGTTTATGTCATTGAAGTGAAAGGAGGAAACAAATATAGGATGTGTATTTATTAGGATGTTATATTAAGATTTTATGTATGTGTAGTGCAATTCCACAGTTGATGCATTAAGATATATAATATTGAGGAGATAATTACATATGATATATTGTGGTGTATACATTATATGGGCATTTATAGAAGTCAAGCATTGAGTTGATATTGAGATGCATCAGCTGTGAAATTGGCACCTAATGTTTGTGGTTTTATTGTATGTGATTAACATTGATGAAGGATTTACGGAGATAAGGATTAATGGAGATGAGCTTAACATTTCTAAGGGCATTGATTGAATTTGTGTGACATTATGAGCAATCTTGAAAAGTGGTGTAATTAATCTTAGATGAATTAAAATTAGAAAATACAATACCGTATAATATATTACCTGCAGTAAGAATAAGTCTTCACTTAGAATAACACGATTGCAACTTGCAACGAACTTCCGAAAAGAGAGAGAGAGAGAGAGAGAGAGAGAGTGTGTGTGTGTTTTCAGGCTCCCGAGATGTGTATTAATAAATATATGTGGTATTTGAATATGTACTATCCAATTTGCAACAAGTTTTTGACACAGGAACCCAAAATAACTGATGAATTAGCAAGAAATGAACCTAAAACTGGAAAATATTGACAATTTGTAACAGGTCTTATGATAGAGAAAGATCAAAATAACCGATAAACTAAGAACACATGGACTCAAAATGGTTAGATTTGAGTAATGAACTAAATATTGACTTAATTTGTGCTAAGGAGAGTCAAATATAAGTGAATGTACAGTATTTTGTTTATTATTTCTTATCGTTTGGTTTTATGATAGAGAAAGATCAAAACAACTGATAAACTAAGAAGAAATGAACTTAGGATGATTGAATTTGAGGTGTGAAGTAAATATTGGCGTAAGTGATAAAGAGAGTTAATTAAATAAGATCAGTGAATGGAGTTTGTTTATTGTTTTCTTAGAGTTTGGTTTTTATGATAGACAAAGATCAAAATATCTGACGAAATAGGATGAAATGAACTTGAATGATTAAATTTGAGGTGTGAAGTAAATATAGACTCTTGTGATAGATTTTATTACTTTTTTGCTTATTGTTTTCCTTGAGTTTAGTTTTACGATAAAGAAAAATCAAAATAACTGATAAACTAAGAAAAAATGAACTTAGGATGATTAGATTTGAGTAGTGAAGTAAATATTGACTTGTGTGATAAAGAGAGTTAATTAAATAAAATCAGCAAATGTAGTTTGTTTATTTTTTTCTTAGAGTTTGGTTTTTATGATAGACAAAGAACAAAACAACTGATATACTAAGAAGAAATGAACTTGAGTAGTGAACTAAATATTGACTTAATTTGTGGTAAGGAGAGTGAAATGTGACTGAATGTGTTTTGTTGACTGTTTTCTTACAGTGTAGCATTAAAGGAAGGACGGAAACAACCTGCATTAATGACACTGTACATTTTCATTCTTTTTCTATTATTTCCTGTAAAAACTTTCACATTTCCTGATTCATTTCCATTGACAACTTTGCAAACATTTATTTATTTTCTTACTTACTCTCATCTTTCTTACAATTCCTTCTTCCTTTCTCCTCCTTCTCTTCCTTCTTTCCTCAGTTACTCAACCTCCTCCTTTTCTTTCATTTCTTCCTCGTTCTCCTTTCCTCCACCCTCTTTGCTCTCTTTCCCTCCTCTCCTCTCTCCAATCACTCACCCTCCTTCTTTCCTTCACCTTTTCTCCTCCTTTCCTCCAACCTCTCTCTTCTCTTTTTCCCTCTTTCTCTCCTTCCTTTCCCTCACCTTCTCTCTCTTTTTCCTTCCGCTTCCCAATCACTCACCCTCCTTCGTTTCCTTCACTTTCCTTCCCTCTCCCTCTCCCGTCACCCACCCTCCTTTGCCTCCCCTTCTCCTCTCTCTCTCCTCCCTCAGCCTGTCTCTCTTCACCCTGCGGACTATGTTAGTCTAAGTCTTGGGGTGCTTGAAGAGGGCGCTGATGGAGAAGTGGTGCAGGCCAAGGCTACTCATTTCCTCTATCCTGCTTCTCGTCCTCTTCACTGAGTACTGCAGGACTCGCAAGCAGCCCCTGTGTGTGTGGAGAGGGTAAGATTAGGTTAGGTTAGAGAGAGAGAGAGAGAGAGAGAGAGAGAGAGAGAGAGAGAGAGAGAGAGAGAGAGAGAGAGAGAGAGAGAGAGAGAGAGAGAGAGAGAGAGAGAGAGAGAGAGAGAGAGAGAGAGAGAGAGAGAGAGAGATAAGGGGGTCTATTTTGTTTTGATATTGTAAGAGAATATAAATAGATGGATTTTTTCTTTTTTATGGATCATAGAAATGTGGAATGTGTGGAATGTGTGTATGGTTATATGGGGTGTTTAATGTTGAGGGGATAACACACACACACACACACACACACACACACACACACACACACACACACTCACTCACACCGTGTAGTGTAGTGGTTAGCACGCTCGACCACACAATGTGTGGCCCCTGTTCATCTAGCAGTAAATAGTTACGGGATGTAACTCGAGGGGTTGTGGCCTCGCTTTCCCGGTATGTGGAGTGTGTTGTGGTCTCAGTCCTACCCGAAGATCGGTCTATGAGCTTTGAGCTTGCTCCGTAATGGGGAAGACTGGCTGGGTGTCCAGCAGGCTACCGAGGTGACACACACACACACACACACACACACACACACACACACACACACACACACACACACACACACACACACACACACACACACACACACACACACACACACACACACACACACACACACACACACACACACACACACACACACACACACACACACACACACACACACACACACACACACACACACCGCGTAGTGTAGTGGTTAGCACGCTCGACTCACAATCGAGAGGCCCGGGTTCTAGTCCCGGTAAGCGGCGAGATAAATGGGCAAGCCTCTTAATGTGTGGGGTGTGTTCATCTAGCAGTAAATAGGTATGGGATGTAACTCGAGGCGTTGTGGCCTCGCTTTCCCGGTATGTGTTGTGTGTTGTGGTCTCAGTTCTGCCCGAAGTTCGGTCTATGAGCTCTGAGCTCGCTCCGTAATGGTAAAGACTGGCTGGGTGACCAGCAGACGACCGAGGTGAATTACAACCAAACACACAAACACACACACACACACACACACACACACACACACACACACACACACACACACACACACACACATTTTACTCGACTCACAATCGAGAAACATGGGCAAGCCTCTTAATGTGGGTGTGTTCACACACACACACACACACACACACACACACACACACACACACACACACACACACACACACACACACACACACACACACATTTTACAAACACACACACACACACACACACACACACACACACACACACACACACACACACACACACACACACACACACACACACACATTTACAACCAAACACATAACACACACACACACACACACACACACACACACACACACACACACACACACACCGGTAGCTCAGTGGTTAGAGCGCTGGCTTCACAAGCCAGATGACCGGGGTTCGATTCCCCGGCCGGGTGGAGATATTTGGGTGTGTCTCCTTTCACGTGTAGCCCCTGTTCACCTAGCAGTGAGTAGGTACGGGATGTAAATCGAGGAGTTTGACCTTGTTGTCCCGGTGTGTGGTGTGTGCCTGGTCTCAGACCTATCCCAAGATCAGAAATAATGAGCTCTGAGCTCGTTCCGTAGGGTAACGTCTGGCTGTCTCGTCAGAGACTGCAGCAGATCAAACAGTGAAAACACACACACACAACACACACACACACACACACACACACACACACACACACACACACACACACACACACACACACACACACACACACACACACACACATTTTACAACTAAACACATAAACACACAAGAGAGAGAGAGAGGAATCTGATACAAGTTGATAAATTGATTAACGGAATGGATCAAGTGGATAATGAGAAACTAATCCTGAGAAGATTATGACATTAAAAGCACAAGATCGCATAGTAAGAAACTGAGGAAGGGAAGATGTCTGAGAGATGATAAAAAATATAGTTTCCTGCAAAGATGTGTTGAGACTTGGAACAGTTTGAGTGAAGAAGTGGTGTCAGCAATGAGTGTGCATAGTTTTAAAGAAAAATTAGGTAAGTGTAGATATGGAGACGGGGCCACACGAGTATAAAGCCCAGGCCCTGTACGGGGTGATCAAAAAGTAATGACAGTGAGACCATATATTTTCACAGTACAGAGGTAAATCCAAATAGTAGCCTACATTCCTTCAAAGTACTCCCCTCCTGGCTGTATGCAGCGTTCAATCCTCCTTCGCCACTTCATGAAGCAATCACGGTACTCAGAAGCCGATACACCTCGTAGCTCTGAATTGACTGCTCGTGCAAGATCTTGTATGTGATGAAACAGCTTCCCTGCGATCGCACCCTTGATTTGGAAACAACCAAAAATCACAAGAAGCAAGGTCCGGCGAGTAGGGTGGGTGGGGAGAAGTGTGATCCCTGCTGCTCCAGGAACTGCACAGTGAGGCGACCTTTGTGGGGGGCAGCATTGTCGTGGTGCAGCATAGGCGCGATCACACGAGCAACACACTCCAGAATTTTCTGCCGAGATTCAAAGTCGGCAACATTTCGCGGCAAAGTCGGCGAATGTTCTCGAGAAATCTCGGCAATCAGTATGTTAGTTATTTTCTCCCGAGGTTGTGAGCGCAAGAAGAAGAGGAAGTCGCCAGCTGAGCGTCCCTCGTGTTTACAACAATGAGTTCTGTGAAATTTGAAAAGCTTCCCTTATCACGGGAGGTTGTGAGCGCAAGAAGAAGAGGAAGTCGTCAGCTGAGCGTCCCTTGTGTTTACAACAATGAGTTCTGTGAAATTTGAAAAGCTTCCCTTATCACGGGAGGCTGAGGCACTGCTTTTGGAATTGATAAGAGAACACCGCAATGTGTGGGATCCTAAACAACCAGATTACCACAAAGTCAAGGTTTTCTTCCAGATTGCCAGTGTCATAGGGCAACAGTTTGAGGAGCTCCGCCAGCTAACTGGAGGTAAGCTATTATACCTGATTATTGATAGCATAATATTCGTTTCATGAATATTATGAATATTATGAATACACACACACACACACACACACCTTTAAAACAGTTATGAGAGCGAGATGGGTACAGACAGCGCCTATATTCACCTGTCCTTTCATACCTGACTAATGGGAGGAGGGGAAGGAAAAGGAAGGAAAGGAAAGGAAAGGAAAGGGAAGGAAAGGAGAGGAAAGGGAAAGAAAGGAACGGAAGAGAAGGAAGGGAAGAAAGGAAGAGTAAAGGAAGGGAAAGGAAAGAGCAAAAATGTATCACAGTTTTGAAGCGGTTTACATCTTTTTAGGGAACTGGCATTCGAGTGGGCCTTTTATTTTTTATTTTTTCCCCCTTGGCCAGCTTTCCCTCTTGCATTAAAAACTACATAACACGTATCATGTCGCAGTATAATGCATGGATGCCATCCCTTTCATCGTCATGCTTACCCTTTTAGAACTCTCTATTAGAACTCTATTAGCTCCGCACAAGATTCTTTTGCATTCCATCCACATTTCCATTCTCTCCCCTCTCTATGCCCGTTTCTCTTTCTAAGGAAGCCGCCATGGTAAAATGGATCCATGCGTGCTTTCGGGTCCGAGGGATCTCCGAGCGCACGGGTTCGAATCCTATCCACGGTCTGAGTGTAGGTTGAGCATCCTTACTCGGGACAACAGTTTCCTAGCGGGTGGACTTTGAGATAGGAGTTACCCCAAAAAGTATACCCTTTAGCCCATTAATTCCCGTGAAAAGCCCACATGGAATAAAAAAAAAAAAAAAAGTTATGAAGCATACCTCCTTATTTCCACCTATCATTCCCATCCATAAACCTTCCACCCTTCATTTTAAATACCCTATGTTGACTCTGCACTGACAACTGAGTGTGTTCTATTTTACACTGATTAATTTGTTATCTCACCCTTTCTCCCTTCCTCTCTCTCTCTGGTGTCGCACACCCCGGGTCCCCAAGCCCGTCACTCTATCCACTAGGCCATGGGAACCCGAACGCTGGCTAAGGTAAAGAAGATAATATATATTTAAATACATCACAAGTTCATTAAGAAGTATTATTGCTTATTTCAGTGTCAATATTTATTCGCACAGCGGTAATTACATCAAACTGTGGACTGTTAAGTGAGTCTCAGTCATGGAGTGCAAATAATAATATTAGTAGTACTAGTAATAGTAGCAGTAGTAGTAGGTGAGATTAGAGAACTCGACAAAGGCGGGCATTCCTTGGGTGTGAGGCCGTCTCCGGGAACCCTTTCTTCTCCTTGGTAACATAACTATATCTATCTCTCCCTCTCTCTCTATCTATATATTTCTATTTACATATTACTCTTGTAATCTCTCCATATAATTCAGTAATAATGCGGTCGTTAGCCAGCCACATTACAACAGCTATGGGATTCATCTTATATACCTAAATAAATATATTATTCAAGAGGGTTGCTACTACTACTACTACTACTACTACTACTACTACTACTACTACTTTACTAATGCTGTATTTTCAATTGTTCTTCCTGCTACTACTACTACTACTAACACTAATATTAATACTAATATTAATACTAATACAAAAACAAAACAACAACAACAACAACAACAACAACAACAACAACAACAACTAACTACTACTACTACTACTACTACTACTACTACTAATAATAATAATAATAATAATAATAATAATAATAATAATAATAATAATAATAATATTGTACTACTACTACTACTACTACTACTACTACTACTACTACTACTACTACTACTACAAAAAGCAGCAATAATAACTACTACTATTACTACTACTACAAAAACACAGCAGCAATACTACTACTACTACTGCTACTATTACTGCTGCTATTACTACTATTGCTGCTACTACTACTGCTACTGCTGCTGCTACTGCACTGCTACTACTACTACTACTACTGCTACTGCTGCTGCTGCTACTACTACTACTACTACTACTGCTGGTAGTAGTAGTAGTAGTACTAGTACTAGTATTAGCATTAGTATTTGTATTAGTAGTAGTAGTCTACTACTCCAGGAGAGGTACTTACGGGGATGTAGGCAGTGCTGCAGACTGAGTGATTCCCCGTGTCCTCTCTTCCCGGTTCCCTTTGTGGTCTCATTTATACAATTGAGCATGCAGCCTGCCCTCTTTAGACAACTTCTACTACTTCCTACACTACACTACAACACCTTACACTTTTACACTCTCTTCAAATCAAAATTTAATAATGGCTTCACCACGCCCTGCCTCGGAGTCCCCTCTGGGAGGGACCATAAATGTCCCCAGGTCGGACTGCCCTCTGCTGTCGACCTTGGGTGTCTTGACACTTCATCTAATACTTTCACTATCAATTTCTGCAACATTCGTGGCCTTCGTTCTAATTTTCAATCTGTGGAACACCACCTCTCCTCTACTAAACCTCATCTTCTCTTCCTAACCGAAACACAGTTGTCTGTGACTACTGACAGCAGCCCTTTTCTGTTCCTCCTACTTGCTCTATCCTCATTTTCAATCCAAAGCTGGATGTTGCGCATACGTGCGTAACGACACCACTTGCTCTCGTGCCCACAATCTTGAATCTTCAGAATTTTCTACCATCTGGCTAAGACTTCAATGTCACTCTCTAACTAAATTCATCTGTGCTGTATACCTCTCACCTAATTCCTCTGACTATGTAAAATTCTTTGACTATTTGACTTCCAAGGTGGAGCACATCTTATCTCACTTTCCTTTTGCTGAGATCTCCATTTTAGGGATTTCAATGTTCACCACCAGCTTTGGCTTTCATCTTCTTTCACTGACCAACCTGGTGAACAAACCTTCAACTTTGCTATCCTTCATGACCTAGAGCAGCTAGTGAAGTTCCCTACCCGTATTCCTGACCGCCTTGGAGACACGCCCAACATTCTTGATCTTTTCCTAACCTCCAACCCTTCTGCTTACTCTGTTAAACTTTCCTCTCCGTTGGGCTCCTCCGACCACAATCTAATTTCCGTTACCAGTTCTATCACTCCAGTGCAGCCTCAGGACCCGCCTAAGCGGAGGTGCTTCTGGCATTTTAACTCTGCTAAGTGGGAGGAACTAAGGCAGTACTATTCTGATTTCCTTGGGATGATTATTGTTTTCATGTCAGAGATCCTTCTCTTTGTGCCGAGCGCATAACAGAGGTGATTATCTCTGGCATGGAGCTATACATTCCTCATACTTTCTCTAACCCTAAAGCTAAAAAGCCTTGGTTTAACTCTGCTTGTTCTCGTGCTGTCAATGATAGAGAGGCGGCTCACAAACGGTTCCGTAGCCATCCAACTGCTGAAACTCATGCCCTATATATTTCTGCCCGTAATCATGCCAAATCTATTCTCCAACTTACTAAAACTCTTTCATCAATAGAAAATGTCAAAGTCTTTCCAATTCTAACTCCTCTCGAGATTTCTGGCATCTAGCCAATAATATCTCTAACAACTTTACTTCTTCGTCTTTCCTCCTTTACTTCATCCAGATGGCTCTACAGCTGTCTCTTCTTTTCTAAAGCTGAACTCTTCGCTCAAACCTTTGCTACCAACTCAACTTTGGATGATTCTGGGCATATTCCTCCTACTCCTCCACCCTCTGACTACTTCATCCCTAAAATTAAAATTCTTTATAAAGACGTTTTCCTGGCCCTCTCTGGCCTTGATTCTCGGAAGGCTTACGGTCCGGATGGAGTCCCTCCTGTTGTTCTCAAAAACTGTGCTTCCGAACTCGCTCACTGCCTGGTCAAACTCTTTCATCTGTGTCTCTCTACTTCTATTTATCCTTCTTGCTGGAAGTTTGCTCACATTCAACCTGTCCCTAAAAAAGGTGACCACTCCAATCCTTCTAACTACCGCCCTATAGCTTTGATTTCCTGCCTTTCTAAAGCCTTTGAGTCTATCCTTAATAGGAAGATAATGAGGCATCTATCAGCTCACAACCTTCTCTCTGATTGCCAGTATGGTTTCCGTAAAGGCAGATCTACTGGTGATCTTCTTACTTTCCTAACTGAATCTTGGTCATCCTCTTTTAGGGACTTCGGTGAAACCTTTGCTGTCGGCCTTGACATATCGAAAGCCTTCGATAGAGTCTGGCACAAATCTTTAATTTCTAAACTACCCTCCTACGGATTCTATCCTTCTCTCTGTACCTTCATCTCCAGTTTCCTTTCCGATCGTTCTATTGCTGCTGTAGTAGACGGTCACTGTTCTTCCCTAAAACTATCAACAGTGGTGTTCCACAGGGTTCTGTCCTATCACCCACTCTCTTTCTATTATTCATCAATGATCTCCTAAATCTGACTCAATGCCCTATCCACTCCTATGCTGATGATACCACCCTGCATTATTCAACAGCGTTCAACAGACGCCCAACCCAACAACAATTAAATGACTCAAGGCGAGATGCTATAGGACGCCTAACTTCTGATCTTTCACTTGTTTCTGATTGGGGCAGAGAAAACCTGGTTTTGTTCAATGCCTCAAAACTCAATTTCTACAACTATCTACTCGACATAACCTTCCAGACAACTATCCTCTCTTCTTCAATAACACTCAACTTCCCTCTCCTCTACATTAAACACACTCGGTCTATCCTTCACTAAAAATCTAAACTGGAAATTTCACATCTCTACTCTTGCTAAATCAGCTTCCAAGAAGTTAGGTGTCCTATGGCGTCTTCGTCCATTTTCTCTCCCTCCCAGCTGCTTGCTCTGTACAAGGGCCTTATCCGCCCGTGTATGGAGTATGGCTCTCATGTCTGGGGGATCCACACACAGCTTTACTAAACAAGGTGGAATCTAAAGCTTTTCGTCTTATCAACTCTTCTCCTCTAACTGACTGTCTTGATTCTTTAAGTCACCGCCGCAATGTTGCATCTTTATCTGTCTTCTACCGCTGTTTTCATGCTGTCTGCTCTTCTGAACTTGCTAACTGCATGCCTTCCCCCTCCTGCGGCCTCGCTGCACAAGACTCTACTTCTTCTCATCCCTATTCTGTCCATCTTCCTAATGCAAGAGTTAACCAGTATCTTCACTCCTTCATTCCCTACACTGGTAAACTCTGGAACTCTCTACCTGTGTCTGTATTTCCACCTGCCTATGACTTAAACTCTTTCAAAAGAGGAGTGTCAAGACACCTCTTACGTTAACTGGACCCTCCTTTTAGATTTTTGTTTTTTCTCTTTCTACTTTTCTTTTAACAGGGCCTGGCAACCAGCGGGATTTTTTTTTTCCAACACTGTGTTTGCCCTTGGCCAGTGCCCTTGTAATGTAAAAAAAAAAAAAAAAAAAAAACTAATACTAACATTAGTGCTAATTCTAATACTATTACTAGTACTACTACTTCTACTGCTACTACTACTTCTACTGCTACTACTACTACTACTACTACTACTACTAGTGCCATCATGTTCACCACCATTCCTGTTGTATCGCTGTGATGTGGATATCTGACGGAGAGAACAGAGAGTAGTGTCGTCCAATTCCTCTCATTTTCCTCTTTTCTTATATATAGGATGTAGGTTTTTTTTAGTTACTGTAATACTGTTTTGATTGTTTAAAGAATATTCACATATTTTGTTGTTCATGATAAATGTATTATTATATTACTTTCTTTTTGCAAATTTAATGTTTGTCTAGATATAGTTATTAGCAATGTTTTGGGTAATTTGCTCCGTGAATCATGATAATATTTAATTTTCAAAGGTGTGTCCATGTCACGTTCTCCTTTGTGTACAGTTTTTTGGGTTTTAGGTCCTTGACAGTCCTGGGAATAGCGCTATTCCAAATATCTATTTTATAAATAATGTGTATTGCCAATGAAATATACAAGTGTTAGCGAAAGCAGAATTGGCCAAGAGTACTAGTAGTGTAGTACCGGGAGGCGGCCAACAGTGGTGCGGGTCTTGCCCATTAGGGAACCTTTACCCCGAGTAAATGCCCTTTTTATCCTTGAACCCTGGCCACCATTCAAACACATGAGGTTGCACACTCCTCGGCTACGAAAGAGCACATGATTCCGCTCTTCTTCTCTCTTTTCTATCTATATGCTTCCATTCTTCTCTCATTTTTTTCCCATTCACTTTCTATTTATTTCAATCTTTTCTTCCTGGACAGTCCTGGCTTGACGGCCTTAGCAATAGTGAATTGGCAATTAAATTCACTTGTATCAACGAAAGCAGAATAGGTCAAGAGTAGTGAATATGGTGGTGAGTGTGGAATCTCATTATTACTATTATTGTTATCATTATTATTATTATTATTATTATTATTATTATTATTATTATTATTATTATTATTATTAATAGTAGTAGTAGTAGTAGTAGTAATAGTAGTAGTAGTAGTAGTAGTAGAAGTAGTACTAGTAGCAATAGTAGTAGTAGTAATTTATTATTATTTTTATTATCATTTCCATTCATTGTCATTATTTTTGTCATTATTGATATCATTATAGTTATTTTTACCTTTATTAAATTTACTATTATTACTGATGTTATGACTATTATTTTATCATTGTTGTTGTTAATAATAATAATAATAATAATAATAATAATAACAATAATAATAATAATAATAATAATAATATGACGAAGAAAAGATGAAGAAGAAGAAGAAAAAATATTAATATTAATAATAATGATGATTATAATGATAATAATAACTATCATTATTATCATTATTTTATCATTATATATATATATATATATATATATATATATATATATATATATATATAATAGCACAATGATGATAACGGTCAGTTCATAAGGCCTTGAGTATATATATATATATATATATTTTTTATTTTTACTATGTGGGCTTTTCACGGGAATTTATGGGCTAAAGGGATACTTTTAGGGGTACCTCCTATCTTAAAGCCCACCCGCTAGGAAACCGTTGCCCCGAGTGAGGAAGCCCAACCTGCACTCAGACCGTGGACAGGATTCGAACCCGTGCGCTTGGAGACCTCTAGGATCCCAAAACACGCATGGTTCCACTGTACCACGGCGGCTTGACCACGTTTGTGTGTCATGTGGCATGGATTGGCAGGGGCGCGTCAGGGGGAAGGAGATGCCGTAGCAGTGAGTGGCGCAGCAGGCCTCTACCCATCTTGACAAGGGCCGCTTGGTGTCTGGTAGCCAGTGTGGGGAGATCGAGGGTAGATTGGGCGTGATCATAGTCAGTGTAGGCAGGGCCAAGTATGATTCTGCAGACCCTCAACATCATTGATGAATTTCTTCAAAGACGACACCTCAATGAAGCAAACATCACACAGATACCTCACGTTGCAGATATTTTCAGATTTAATCTCTGCCAAATTCACACATTTCGTATGAGCCCACCGGTTACACAGACAATACTTAATGAACTTTGTTATGTCTCCAGAATCAGAGCTACACTTATAACAGGACGAAGGTAATAAAGCTGAAATGCCATATTTCTCCGCCATTTTGGAGTCTTCCACTCCTTTTCACTTATTTTCTATCTAGCGACAACACTTTCCATAAATGTTCCTGTTTTTTTTTTTCATCACAGGACATTCATACACCACTGTGCTCACTGAGATGTCAGTGAGAGCCTATTTTCATGCAATAATATGCGTGAAAAAGCGGAGCACCACTCTCTCTCTCTCTCTCTCTCTCTCTCTCTCTCTCTCTCTCTCTCTCTCTCTCTCTCTCTCTCTCTCTCTCTCTCTCTCTCTCTCTCTCTCTCTATATATATATATATATATATATATATATATATATATATATATATAGAGAGAGAGAGAGAGAGAGAGAGAGAGAGAGAGAGAGAGAGAGAGTGTGTGAGTGTGTGTGTGTAATTTATCTCGGTCGTCTGCTGGTCACCCAGCCAGTCTTCCCCATTACGGAGCGGGCTCACTGCTCATAGACCGATCATCGGGTAGGACCGGAGGGGATAGCACTATTATGATAACGGTCAGTTCATGGGGCCTTGAGTGGCTTGACCACGTTTGTGTGTCATGTGGCATGGATTGGCAGGGGCGCGTCAGGGGGAAGGAGATGCCGTAGCAGTGAGTGGCGCAACAGGCCTCTACCCATCTTGACGAGGGCCGCTTGGTGTCTGGTAGCCAGTGTGGGGAGATCGAGGGTAGATAGGGCGTGATCATAGTCAGTGTAGGCAGGGCCAAGTATGATCCTGCAGACCCTTTTTTGGACATTTTCCAGTTGTTGCTTTTGAGTGCAGATGAGGGAGGAAGACCACACTGGTGAGGCATACGTAAGTTTGGGCAGGATGAAGGTGATGTATATCCCCTTTAACTCATCAGCTGGTGTGCCCAGTGACTTAAATCTGCGTAGCATGTAGAGTCTGTAGGCTGCCGATCTCACTGTGGCAGTAACGTGTAATTTCCATGTCAGCCGATCGTCCACTGTGACTCCGAGCAGCTTGGCTGACCGAACTACTTGGAGGGGGTGAGGATCCAGGGATAATTGGGGGGGAAGGCACTGCCGCCGAGGAGGTGCAGATATGCATTACTACAGTTTTTGGTGTGGTTGATTGTCATCCTGCTTTCCGCCGACCACTTCTGCAGGCTGTTCAACGTTTTTTGAAGTGCTGAGTAGTCTGGGTTTTTGTTGTCAAGTGACACACCCACGGTGCAATCATCCACATACTTCCAGCGGTGAGGCGTGTTTGTCAGAGCGTCATTAATCAGTATTAGGAAGCAGCGTGGACCCATATTGGTGCTCTGAGGGACGCCACGCGTTAGTTGTTGGTAAGAGGATGTATGTTTTTGAAAACGTACAGCTTGCCAGCGTCCCGTGAAGAAGTCAGCCAGCCATGCTGTCAGGTGAGAGGGAAGACCCAGATTGATGGCCTTGTTAATGACAACAGTGTGGTCAACCAGATCAAAAAGTTTTCTTGAAGTCCACAAAAACGACTGCTAGAGAGGTGTTCCGTTTGTCCAGGTGACTATGAATGAAGTCAAGGAAGCTAACTAGGTAGTGAGAGGTAGAGGTGGCTCTGATATTGCCAAATTGCTGGATGTCTAAGAAGGAACTGATTTTGTTGTATGCCTAGTCAAACACAAAGTCTTCACAGATGAGGCTAGGGATGGGTGTGATAGCGACTGGCCTAAGGTCATTTAGTGATTGTGGGTTGGCTGTTTTAGGGATGGGTGTGACAAATGATGTTTTCCAGTCAACAGGGCATGAGTACTGTGATAGAGATGCATTAATTATTGAACAGAGAGGGGTGGCTAGTTCAGGAGCAAATTCTTTGTAAATCTTAATGGGTAGGTTAGTATATATGGGGGGTAGTTGACCGAGGCTTGAGTTTCAGAATTCTCTTTTAGACATCCATCACCTGGACAGCTGGAGGAGGGGAGGGAACAGGGAGGTAGGCAGGGAGACTTGAGGGGTGAAGGGGCGGAAATGTGTGTGTGTGTGTGTGTGTGTGTGTGTGTGTGTGTGTGTGTGTGTGTGTGTGTGTGTGTGTGTGTGTGTGTGTGTGTGTGTGTCACATCTGGAGCTAGTGAATCAGTATGTCTTCTTTCATTTTATCGAAACGAAGTAAACAAGGTAACACTTTTTCAATCATTCCCTTTTTTTTATCTTGTATATACGTTCGCTAATTCAGGTAAAGAATCTGTGTTTTGTGTGTGTGTGAAAATAAAGACGCCTGGTGTATCAAGCTATTTCGTTTTAAGAGACTTTAATACAGCATAATATCTTGACACACACTTCACCGCGCCTCTGCAGAGGTTAATGATTCACAAGGAAAGTGTAGAGCAATATTTGTTCAGTTTTCTTTAAATGAAAAAAAAAAAAAAAAAAATTGCGGCCAAAACCGATATAACCCAAAGGTGGTGCAATGCTTTCTTCAGTGTGTCCCTAAGATGTGTCTTGCCGTAGCCTGAACATGGTGTGCCTTTAGACTAAAAAAAAGATACATGGCCACTTTCTATCAGCTAACGTCATTAGGTCTCTCTGACGCTGAAAACGTCTATTCAGAATGAATTGCTTGGCAATAGGCAATCTTATCATTAGACTTTGATAGCTAAATTATGAAGATAAACTCGTATACGGATCTTGATACGTTCATGGTTTCTTGTTGTCTATTTCGTGGCCTAGAAGGAAAGAAAATATCATACTAACTATCAGTTACCAATTGAGGATTAAGTCATTTTTGTCGTGGGAGTGGAGATGACATAAAAAAATCATAGCGCCTGGTTATAATCTTAATTTTATCATCAAAGTGTTTATATCATAGATGCATATTTAAAAATACTTCAGCTATTTTAACATCTTGGTATGTGAAAGTAAAACATCCAGAAATATACGAAAAGCAGTTGACCATCTTTTGTGTGAAATAATACGACGGCAGTTTGGGTCCGCTGCTCTTCTTAAGAGTGATCATTTCCTCCACGCTTTTCTGCTTTTACAAGTGGAGGATGACTTCAATCATTCACAACAACTTATGATTCATTGCGCGTCATTCATTAATTAAATAATCTATTATTATCAATATTATTGTTATTGTTATTATTATTATTATTATTATTATTATTATTATTATTATTATTATTATTATTATTATTATTATTATTATTATTATATATTATCATCATCATCATCATCATCATCATCATCATCATCATTATCATCATTACCAGTACTACTGATATTTCTGCTACCACTACTACTACTACTACTACTACTACTACTACTGCTACTAGTACTGCTGATGCTGTTGCTAATAATGATTATAACAATAACAATAATAATAATTATTATTATAATAATAATAATAATAATAATAATAATAATAATAATAATAATGATAAATGATTATTATTATTATTATTATTATTATTATTATTATTATTATTATTATCATTATCACTATAATAACAATAATAATGATAACAATAATGATGATAATGATCTATATTGTATTAGCAATAATGAGAGAAATAACCCTTCGGGAAGTCAACAGATCACGTAGGGACGCCACAGAACGCGTGACTTCTGATCTCTCTAAGATTTCTGATTGGGGCAGAGAAATCTTAGTACTGTTCAATGCCTCAAAAACTCAATTCCTCCACATATCAACTCGACACAGCCTTTCGGACAACTATCCCCTCTTCTTCAATGACACTTAACTGTCTCCTTCTTCCTCGGTCTTTAATATACTCATAATCTTAACTGGAAGCTTCACCTCTCATTACTTGCTAAAACAGCCTCTATGAAGTTAGGCGTTCTGAAGTGTCTCTGCCAGTTTTTCTCGCCCCTCCAACTGCTAACTATTGTCAGGAGTACTCTCCGCATGTTTGGGGGGGTTCCACTCACACAGTTTTATTAGATTGGGTGGAATAAAAAACTTTTCGTCTCATCAACTCCCCTTCTCTGGCTGACTGTTTTCAGTCTCTTTCTCACCTCCGGAATGTTGCATCTCTTGCTATCTTTCATCGCCATTTCCATGCTAACTGCTCTACTGATCTTGCTAACTGCATGCCTCCCCTCCTCCTGCGGCATCGCTGCACAAGGCTTTCTTCTTCCTCTCATCCCTATTATGTCCAACCCTCTAACACAAGAGTTAAATAATATTCTCAATCATTCATACATTTCACTAGTAAACTCTGGAACTCCCTATCTGGTTCTGTATTTCCATCTTCCTACGACATGACTTCTTTTAAGGGGGAGGTTTCAAGATATTTGTCCCTTTCTTTTGGCTAATTCCTTTTAAATCTTTTAGGGAACTTGCAGTTCCAGTGGGCCTCTTTTTTTAATCTTTTGTTACCCTTGGTCACGAAGCAACGAGTCTGTCTCAAGCAAGAAATCAAGAAAGTAATGAAGGAAACAACAAGTAAATAACAAATGAATAAAGGAACAAATAAAGAAAGGAAACAATGAAGCAAGAAAGTCAGGAAGTAAACAAGCAACCAACAAAAACAATGAATGAAAAAAGGAAGGAAGCGAGTAAGCAAGAAAAAAAGGAAGAATGTAAGGCAGTATGAAAATCATCAATAGGTGAGAAAGTAAGCAAGCAAGGAAGGAAGGAAATAATGGATAAAATGAGTAAAGGGAGAAGGGAAGCAACCAAACAAACCGCCAAGGAAGGAAATAAGGAAACAGGACAGAAAGACTGGAAGTAATCAACCGGGGACATAAGAAAGGAAGGAAACAAGGGAACAAGCAAGCAAGCCAACAAGGTTACGTCACTCACGCACCAAGCTGAGGGAGTGTCGCAGTGAGCGCCTTCACCACTTTACGACGCCTCCGTCCCAGTAACTTTTGCACGAGCTGGGCTGGCGAGGCGACGCTCCGCCACACCTGCACACCTGCACACTCCAGGCCGGACCAGCGTGCGTCCCTCGGGCTGGTCACTCTGCCGCTGAGGACACTCTGTGCTGACTCGTCGCTGGGATGAAGTGCTAAGTTATCCATTGACTCAGTGCAAATGTTATTCACAAACGTTGTATGCTACAACATGTCAAATTAAACAAACAAAACAAAAAGAGAAGAAGGTTTTTTCATACAGTTGTAGGCTTTTCCACGGGAATTTATGGGCTAAAGGAGGTATTTTTAGTACCTCCTATTTGAAAACACATCGCTTAGGGAACCGTTGCCCCGAGTAAGGAAGCCCTTTCTACAAGAGTTAACCACTACTCTTACTCATTCACACCTTCCTCTGGTAAACTCTGGAACTTTCTGCCTGCTTCTGCATTTCCTTCTTCCTACGACTTGACTTCTTCTAAGAGGGAGGTTTCACGACATTTGTCCCTGAACTTTGGATAATTCATATAAACCTTCAGGGAACTGGCAATCCAGTGGGCCTTTTGCTTCAGTTTTTTGTTGCCCTTGACCACTTAATGTTACTGCATAAAAAAAAAAAAAACTGACAGTGGCCAGGATTCGAACCCTTGCGCATGGGAGCCCCCTTGGATCCCAAAGCGCTTGGTTCCACTGTACTTGTATTTCAATGATTTTCGTTTTCTATTTTTATTTTAGTTTTCAGTGATTTTCGTGAATAGTGGTGGCAGTGATGATTTTGGTGCGCCTCTTCTGTTTGGCAGCTTAGACTGTGACGCTCTCTGTTATTCATTCGTTGATTTATCTGTGTTTGTCTTCATAGTTATGATAGTAACCACTATTGTTAACGAAGACTTACGTGTTGCCGTGCAAAAACGTGATGTTGTTCGTAACAGACTGAAGAGAGACAGGTTTTACATATTTCTACACCAACAATACAAGAATGAAAAGAAATTGGTAAATACTAAAATGAGTTACTATGTTAACAGGCTTCATGAATCAAAAGGAAATTCGTCTGCAACACGGAGCTTGATAAAAGAACTCGTCCCTAATAAGAAGTGTGGCTCTGGTACCCGATATTTTGACAACGTCCCTGAAAAGGCACAACAATTTAACAACTTTTTTGCTAATGTTGGAAAAGCAACGTATGATTTAACACAATAAGTACTACACAGTAGTCATTCATCTCCCCCGAACCTTTTTCTAACGGAATGTAGTAGAGCAGGGGAGACATTTACACCAAAACCAGTTGATATAAACACTAGAACATTAACAATTAAAAGTCTCAGTGAAACACGCTCAGTAGGTTCACATGGCATAGCTATGAAGTTCATTAAGGATGCATTATGTATTGTTGTGTTTTATCTAACATGTATCATTAATACCTCTACTGTTACCGGTGTATTCCCTCAGGCATAGAAGCATGCAAATGTTATTCCTTTATTTAAGACAGGTGATGTTAGTATGTTAGTAACTACCGTCCCATCTCTCTTCTCCCTGTGCTCTCTGAGATTTTAGAAAAATTGTATCCAATCAACTTTTGTGTTTTTTAGAAGACAACAACTATTTTTCTAATTGTCAACATGTCTTTATACCCAGGCAATATTTTCTTTGTAATGGGCTGATGGTCAGCCCTCGCAAAACTCAGTGCATATTCATTGGCAGCAGGCAGCTACTAGCACGTACACCGGAGGATGCTGTGGTAAGGTTCGGTAACACCAGCATCCAACCCAGCACTCGTGTCAAAAATTTATGCCTGCACAGATATTGATCATTTGATGTATACATTAATGAAATAAGTAAAAAAAAAAAGTGATCGGACTTTTGATCTACTTAAACGGTATAAGTATGAACTTTGACAAAACAAGTAGAAAAATTGTTGTACAGACACTGGTGCTGAGTCATATTAATTATTGTATACGAATCTGGGGTACCACCAACACCACTCTGCTACACAAAGTACAAAAACTCCAACACTTTGCTGACAGAGTTGTGGTAAGAAGCATGAGAAAAGATGATGACGTCTCACCTGCTTACAAAGAGTTGGATCAAACAAAAACACTTCATGGATGTCTGCACCGCAATGTACAAGGCAGTGAGCGGCATGTGCCTCACTTGGCCCCAATCCTTTCCCACAATACACACCAACACAAGCAGCGTCACAATACAACAAACAGATCTAGCTGTTCCCAGTTCAAAAACAGACACTGGAGCCAAATCTCTCCTAGTTAATGGTCCTAAGTTATGGAACTCTTTGCCACGTGAAGTCATTAACACAAACTCACTTTCTGTCTTTAAATCCAGACTCACCACACATATAGTACGTGACTCAAATGTCCTGCAAAGAGCGTGCAAACTGATGTATTTTAACGTTTTTACCGATAACAGTGCAGATTTTAGGAAATTGTTTTAATCGTGTAGAAGTTATAATTATGATTTTATGTTACATTGTGACTTATTACGTTTTATTCTATAGAATTTTAAGACAAATCTAGTGTTACAATTGGCAATGTGATGTATGGTGTATTTCTTTACCTATGTTCGCTTTGTACGATGTATGTCAAACACTGCCTTGGTCAGCCTGGCGGGCCACTACACCACCAGTTGTGTGTGTACACTCACATGTACTATATCTTTTATTTTATTTTATTTTATTCTTTATTCTTTATTTTTCTCTTACTTTATGTTTTATACTTAGGTAACCTTTCTGCTCACTTGTTTTATAACGTATTTAATGGAATAGTTTGAAATCGACACGTATTGTATGTATACATGATACATGGTTGTAATAACCACTACCCAGTGGATAGGAATTAATGGATTTGAATTTGAGCTCTCTCTCTCTCTCTCTCTCTCTCTCTCTCTCTCTCTCTCTCTCTCTCTCTCTCTCTCTCTCTCTCTCTCTCTCTCTCTCTCTCTCTCTCTCTCTCTCTCTCTCTCTCTCTCTCTCTCTCTCTCTCTCTCTCTCTCTCTCTCTCTCTCTCTCTCTCTCTCTCTCTCTCTCTCTCTCTCTCTCTCTCTCTCTCTCTCTCTCTCTCTCTCTCTCTCTCTCTCTCTCTCTCTCTCTCTCTCTCTCTCTCTCTCTCTCTCTCTCTCTCTCTCTCTCTCTCTCTCTCTCTCTCTCTCTCTCTCTCTCTCTCTCTCTCTCTCTCTCTCTCTCTCTCTCTCTCTCTCTCTCTCTCTCTCTCTCTCTCTCTCTCTCTCTCTCTCTCTCTCTCTCTCTCTCTCTCTCTCTCTCTCTCTCTCTCTCTCTCTCTCTCTCTCTCTCTCTCTCTCTCTCTCTCTCTCTCTCTCTCTCTCTCTCTCTCTCTCTCTCTCTCTCTCTCTCTCTCTCTCTCTCTCTCTCTCTCTCTCTCTCTCTCTCTCTCTCTCTCTCTCTCTCCTGTCTGGTAGATCCATCTCCAGCATCCTCCTGCCCACACACTCATCTCTCCTCTGCCAGACAGCCACGCCACCTCACTCTCGCCTCCTGACCTTCCTCCTAACTAGTATTCTGAAACGCTTTTCTCTCCCACCATCACTGCTTTCCAAAGGCTCCAGTTGAAGACACTCGTGTTTTTAAGAGTACTTTTATGGTTCTGGTGATAGATTGGCAAGATTTCAAGTTTATTAAAAGGAGGAACTATCTTGAAAACCCGGCTAGTCGTCTCTGTGGCCTTGGACAATTGTCGCAGTGAGAGTTGTCGTAGTGAGAGGTGAAGGCGTTTGTGTATACGGACTCATTTCCAGCTTTGTCGACCTCGTTACTTGAGAGGAGGTGAGGAAACAAACATAAGAGCATAAGAACATGAGAAAAGAAAGGAGGCTGAAAGAAGCCATCACACGTACTACACTTGGCCGTCCCGGTATGAAACACCGCTCAAAGTTACTTGTACGTTTTGCAAAATAAAACAAAATAGAAAATAGGACAATAACAAATTACAAGACAGCCCTGTACGTGCATGAGACAAATACAAGAGGGAGTTTTGTTACAAAGGCGAGTCTCCCTCCGCACCATCACTTGAACCTGAACCTGAGCCTCTCCATTCTTACCTTGCCTCCCTTTCTTCGTGAGTCACCAACGCAAGACACCAGTTGCAGCCTGTCACAACATTTATACTCCACACAAGAACTACAAAGACACTCTAAGAAATAAAACATTGTTCAGAACACAAAGAGAACACAGATCGGACCAGTCATGGTGCCTCAGTGTTGCCATGTTGTCAGGCGACTACAAACATTCCCACCTTGAAAAATGTAAATGTCATTCAATTTTTCTAACTTTCTACATCTGCGATAAACGATAAAATCTCCAGTATGTGAAGCACTTTCTTCCCTTCTCGTAAGACATTAATAACCAACGCTTAATGAACACAGTCATACATCAAGAAACCAATGACTCGTGTGAAATGTTGGCACGACGTATTTGAAGCTAAAAAAAAAACATCACTCGTTTGATATTGGATCGGTATTTTGATTTTGTTCACCAGATAATGAGTGAGGCAGTTGTACAGAGTATTAATGACAATAAAAACAAACGACCATAACAAAAGTAAAGGAAGCTACAAGAAGCCGCCGGAGCTACACGTGGCAGTCCTTGTATTCCTCTCATTTCCTCTCATTCTCATGAATTTCTCCACTTCTTTGGATATTTTGACAGGTCATGTTTGGGGCAATGGCAGAGAGGCGACAGTGAGGTGGTGTGGCAAGTGAGGAGAGGTGAGGAGTGCGTGGGGAGAAGGATGCTGGAGACGCACCCACCAGGCAGGAGGAAGAGAGACAGACCACAGACGAGCTTCATGGATGCACGGAAGGATGGCATACGGGTGATGGTGCGACGAAAGAACACGTAGGAGAGAATAAAGTGGAGGTTGTCATGGGCCGGCTTGGCCAGAGGGAAACAGAGGAGCCTTTCTTTTCAAGGTTTTACTCAGCTTGGTAGAGTGAGCCAGTGTGCTGGTGGAGACAGCAGGAGTAGGTCTGACAAGGCTCCGAGAAGTACATACATAGAAACAACACATCCGTAACTTTTGACAGTCTAAAGATACAAGAGAAGAAGGAAACAGTGTATCAAACGTGGAAGAAGAGAGAAAGTCAGCGGAAGGACTTGTCGAACAGAGCAGAATAGAAAGATACGAAACAACATGAGGGAAGACACTCTGCAAAGGCCAAGCTTCCCGACCTCCACTTGACCTTGACACAATGAATCCCACGAAACACGCCATTAACCCGAACAGTGAAGCATACACAGCGAACAGCGGAGCTGTTCACTGTCACTGTGTGGCTCTGGTACCCGATATTTTGACAACGTCCCTGAAAAAGCACAATAATTTAACATTTTTTTTGCTAATGTTGAAAAATCAACATATGATTTAACACAGCAAGTACTTCAGAGTAGTCATTTTTCTCCCCAGAACGGGATGTAGTAGACCAGGAGATACATTTACACCCAAACCAGTTGATATAAATACTATATCAACAATCAAATGTCTCAATAAAACACGCTTAGTAGGTTCAGATGGTAGTGTAGTGGTTAGCACGCTCGACTCACAATCGAGAGGGCTGGGTTCGAGTCCCGGGACGACGAGGCAAATGGGCAAGCCTCTTAATGTGTGACCCCTGTTCACCTAGCAGTAAATAGGTACGGGATGTAATTCGAGGGGTTGTGGCCTCGCTTTCCCGGCGTGTGGAGTGTGTTGTGGTCTCAGTCCTACCCGAAGATCGGTCCATAAGCTCTGAGCTCGCTCCGTAATGGGGAAGACTGGCAGGGTGACCAGCAGACGACCGAAGTGAATGACACACACACACACACACACACACACACACAT
Organism: Portunus trituberculatus; assembly: GCF_017591435.1. NCBI lineage: Eukaryota > Metazoa > Arthropoda > Malacostraca > Decapoda > Portunidae > Portunus > Portunus trituberculatus. Next base: position 47,862 of record NW_025541482.1, on the reverse strand, counting down.
GATAATAATACTGCTGCTCCCACACACACACACACACACGCACACACACAGATAATAATGATGCTGCTCACACACACACACACACACACACACACATACATAATATACTGCTCTCTCTCTCTCTCTCTCTCTCTCTCTCTCTCTCTCACACACACACACACACACACACACACACACACACACACACACACACAATAATACTGCTGTTCACACACACACACACACACACACACACACACACACATGATAATACTGCTGCTCTCTCTCTCACACACACACACACACACACACACACACACACACACACACACACACACACACACACACACACACACACACACACATACATACACACACACACACACACACACACACACACACACACACACACACACACATAATAATGCTGTTCACACACAGACACACACACACACACACACACACACACACACACATAATAACACACACACACACACACACACACACACACACACACACACACATAATGCTGCTGCTCTCTCTCTCTCACTCTCTCTCTCTCTCTCTCTCTCACACACACACAAATAATAATACTGCTGTTCACACACACACACACACACACACACACACACACACACACACACACACACACACACACACACACACATAATAATATTGCTGCTCACACACACACACACACACAATAATAGTAATAATACTGCTGCACACACACACACACACACACACACACACACACACACACACACACACACACACACACACAATAATACTGCTGCACACACACACACACACACACACACACACACACACACACACAAGCCAGAGGACCGGGTTCGATTCCCCGGCCGGGTGGAGATATTTGGGTGTGTCTCCTTCACGTGTAGCCCTGTTCACCTAGCAGTGAGTAGGTACGGGATGTAAATCGAGGAGTTGTGACCTTGTTGTCCCGGTGTGTGGTGTGTGCCTGGTCTCAGGCTTATCCGAAGATCGGAAATAATGAGCTCTGAGCTCGTTCCGTAGGATAACGTCTGGCTGTCTCGTCAGAGACTGCAGCAGATCAAACAGTGAAACAAACACACACACACACACAAAGGGGCCGCCGTGGTACAGTGGAACCATGCGTGCTTTGGGGTCCGAGGGATCTCCAAACACGGGTTCGAATCCTGTCCACGGTCCGAGTGTAGGCTGGGGTTCCTTACTCGGGGCAACAGTGTCTTAGATGGTGGGCTTTGAGATAGGAGGTACCACAAAAAAGTATCCTCTTTAGCCCATAAATTCCCCCCTGAAAAGCCCACATGGTATATATATAATGAAAAAAAAAAAAGACAAGAAAGGCGTGAGAGTAAGTCTGAGCTGTGGAGACTGGTAATGGCTTCAAGAAACACTGGTGGTAGTTGACATGTTTCTGGAGTCATCTGTCCTGTATCTTTTTTATCCTCTGATAAATAAATGAATAAAGAGGAGCGCAATTCTAATTAGTGTAGGTATCCCTGTCCTTTTATTGGTGGTGGTGGTGGTGGTGGTTGAGAAGCACTGGTTTTGTCATACGTATTAAGAATAAATTTATGGAAAAAAAAGTAAAATTCTCCAGTTGGTTCAAATAATTCAGCAGTACATCTCACTAAATTAGAAGAAAAAAAAACTTACTGCCTTACTACCTTACCGCCTTATCGCTCTTCCCTCGCCCATCAACTGAATCACCCCTTCACTATCTCACACTAATGGGAAAACAGTGAATAATTCCACACCACATCACAAAAAAAACTACTCGAAAGGACAAAATTCACAGCCTGTCATGTCTCTAATCCTTCCCTCGCTAATGAGTTAAATAATTTTGCACGAACTTATTAAAAAGGCAATTACTTATACTCGTTTTACTTCTCATCGTCTTAATACATCACAAACTACTCAATAGGACAAAATTCACAGCCTGTCATGTCTTTTATCCTTCTCTCGCTAATAAGCTAATAAATTTTGCACAAACTTATCAAAAAGGCCATTACTTATACTCGTTATACTTCTCATCGTCTTAATACATCAGAAATTATTTAAAAGGACAATATTCACAGCTGTTATGTCTTTTATCCTTCTCTCGCTAATGAGTTCAACAATTCTACACAAACTAATAAAAAAACGCGATCATTTATACTCGTTCTACTTCTCATCGTCCTAATCTTCCCACATAAAGACGCTGCAACATTCTGTATCTCTTGAACTAAATAAATAAATCAAATAAAAGTAAACATTCATAGCAGTGTCGCCTCCTACACGACGCAGGCGCAGCAGAAGGCGTGGAGAGGTATTTTGTAAGAATGTTGGATTGCACGTGTTTGATCAGACCGCGCAATGAGTACAGCCTTGACTCAGAAGATTGTGGGTTATACTATACTGAATGACGCACTTACACACACACACACACACACACACACACACACACACACACACACACACACACACACACAAATATACAATAAGGCAAAAAAAAAATCTGATTGCCTTCAAAGTAAATGCATTATGTTGTAGTAGTAGTAGTAGTAGTAGTAGTAGTAGTAGTAGTAGTAGTAGTAGTAGTAGCAGTAGTAGTGTAATAGACCTATTTCACTATTTCAAATACAACAACGAACAGTATAGAGTAGGCAATAGGTAGAAGTGAGAACGGAGAGGCTTGAACAAGACGGTTCTATTAACGCTGGTAAGCTCGCAAACAAGTCATAAAACCTTGCCGTAACCCAAACAACGCGATAAGGGATATGCACCCGTCAGCTTCTTGAATAACGTATCCCATTGGTCACATCCAGGGACAACTCTACGTGGAGTACACTTCTATTGGTCAATTACTTATGTGACGTCATGCTTCCAGCTTCACCGTCCTACGATCTACCACTTTCATAAGCAGATCTGTACCGGCGCTCATACCCTTAAGACGTGACTCCTGTAACAGTCACAGAGAGAGAGAGAGAGAGAGAGAGAGAGAGAGAGAGAGAGAGAGAGAGAGAGAGAGAGAGAGAGAGAGAGAGAGAGAGAGAGAGAGAGAGAGAGAGAGAGAGAGAGAGAGAGAGAGAGAGAGAGAGAGAGAGAGAGAGAGAGAGAGAGAGAGAGAGAGAGAGAGAGAGAGAGAGAGAGAGAGAGAGAGAGAGAGAGAGAGAGAGAGAGAGAGAGAGAGAGAGAGAGAGAGAGAGAGAGAGAGAGAGAGAGAGAGAGAGAGAGAGAGAGAGAGAGAGAGAGAGAGAGAGAGAGAGAGAGAGAGAGAGAGAGAGAGAGAGAGAGAGAGAGAGAGAGAGAGAGAGAGAGAGAGAGAGAGAGAGAGAGAGAGAGAGAGAGAGAGAGAGAGAGAGAGAGAGAGAGAGAGAGAGAGAGAGAGAGAGAGAGAGAGAGAGAGAGAGAGAGAGAGAGAGAGAGAGAGAGAGAGAGAGAGAGAGAGAGAGAGAGAGAGAGAGAGAGAGAGAGAGAGAGAGAGAGAGAGAGAGAGAGAGAGAGAGAGAGAGAGAGAGAGAGAGAGAGAGAGAGAGAGAGAGAGAGAGAGAGAGAGAGAGAGAGAGAGAGAGAGAGAGAGAGAGAGAGAGAGAGAGAGAGAGAGAGAGAGAGAGAGAGAGAGAGAGAGAGAGAGAGAGAGAGAGAGAGAGAGAGAGAGAGAGAGAGAGAGAGAGAGAGAGAGAGAGAGAGAGAGAGAGAGAGAGAGAGAGAGAGAGAGAGAGAGAGAGAGAGAGAGAGAGAGAGAGAGAGAGAGAGAGAGAGAGAGAGAGAGAGAGAGAGAGAGAGAGAGAGAGAGAGAGAGAGAGAGAGAGAGAGAGAGAGAGAGAGAGAGAGAGAGAGAGAGAGAGAGAGAGAGAGAGAGAGAGAGAGAGAGAGAGAGAGAGAGAGAGAGAGAGAGAGAGAGAGAGAGAGAGAGAGAGAGAGAGAGAGAGAGAGAGAGAGAGAGAGAGAGAGAGAGAGAGAGAGAGAGAGAGAGAGAGAGAGAGAGAGAGAGAGAGAGAGAGAGAGAGAGAGAGAGAGAGAGAGAGAGAGAGAGAGAGAGAGAGAGAGAGAGAGAGAGAGAGAGTTGCCGAGGAGTTATCTGCACCTCTCGCCAACATCTTCGCTGCCTGCCTCGAGGAGGAGAAGTGGCCATCTGCCTGGAAAGAAGCCTGTGTGGTTCCCGCCCACAAGAAAGACTCCAGGACGGACCCGAGCCACTACCGACCCATCTCCCTGCTGTCGGTTGTTGGCAAGGTGTTTGAGAAGATGTTGGCTGCCGCCCTAGAGAAACACCTTGCAGACAACGGTCTCCTCTCGCCTCACCAATTTGGGTTCAGGCCGGGCCGATCCACCTCAGATCTGCTTCTCCTCCTCTCACAAGAGTGGCAGGACTCCCTCGACGAAGGCCGGGACACACTCGTGGTGGCGCTTGACATCGCGGGCGCCTATGATCGGGTGTGGCACTCCGCCCTGCTGGCAAAGCTGCGTGCCAAAGGCGTAGCCGGGAGCCTGCTGTCTCTTCTTGATGACTACCTCCATGGTCGTTCACTACGGGTAGTCATCAATGGACGGTCCTCAGCGCCTGCCCCCATAGAGCCTCAGTTCCACAGGGCTCTGTATTAGGGCCAGTCCTGTGGAACATATATATAGACGATTTACTTCGCCAGCTCCCCACAGTCAAAGCCTATGCTGATGACTGCACGGTGGCCGTCTCCTACTGCCGCCAGGACAGTAGGCGCGCTGTTGCTGCAGTCAACAGGCAGCTGAAAACTGCAGAGGAGTGGGGGGCGCTATGGCAGGTCAACTTCGCGCCTGAGAAAACACACGCTATGGTCGTCTCCCGGTCCCCCGCCGCCACCCAGGCCGTGGAGGGACAAATAAGGTTTGGGGGTGTCCAGCTGCCCCTCCAAGACGACATCAAGATCCTGGGTGTGGCCATTGACCGGGAGCTGCGCTACGACCAGCACCTCGCGTCTGTGGCCCGCCAGACCTCTCAGCGTGTGTCAGCCCTCCGCAGGGTGGCAAGCAACCTGGATCCCCAAGGCATCCTGACGCTGTACAAGGCTCAGATCCGCCCTTGTATGGAATACGGAGCCTTGACGTGGATGTCCAGTGCTGTCACCCACACCAGGCGACTCGATGCGGTGCAGAGGCGCGCTCTCCGACTGCTGGGGGACGATGAGGAGTTCGCCGACGGTGTGACATCCCTGGAGCACCGTCGCGATGTGGCAGCTCTGACAGTCTGCCACAAGACACAGGTGCTCCACACTCCCACCTCACCCGCCTGTACTTGCCGCCTCACCACGCCCAACGCGCGACGCGACAGGCAGCGGCCGGAAGACGTGTGACGGTGCCACGTTCACACACGTCACAGCATCTGAGGACGTACAAGGCCAGGGCAGCGCGTCTCTGGAACGGCTTCACGGAGGCCACACCTGGTGTGGCAGACATGTCAAATCACCAGGCGAAAGTGGCTGCCAACACCTGGAGAGGCACACTCCCCACACCGTTCCTGTCCAGCTCCTGTACATAATGTATATAAAGTGTATCATGCTAGTTGGCGCGGTTACCACCCCAGGTACCTGCCACCCACATAAACTTTTAGAATAGTTGCCTAGTGTCCACTAGTAACTTTAAGTTTATTATGTAAATATTGTAATGGTAACTAAGTTTAAATAAAAAAAAAAGAGAGAGAGAGAGAGAGAGAGAGAGAGAGAGAGAGAGAGAGAGAGAGAGAGAGAGAGAGAGAGAGAGAGAGAGAGAGAGAGAGAGAGAGAGAGAGAGAGCAAACCAGGCGTAATATTAAACGCTTTATTACAACAAATCACCTTTCTGGCTCCACCTGGCATCTCGATATGTAACGTAACCAACGCATCAAATTATAAAGAGTTAAGCTACAAGGAATGACTGATATAGAAGGAAATAAAATAAAGTGCCGGAAGGGTGGAGAGGGGTGTGGTGGCGCTGGTGGTGGCGGTGGTGATGGTGGTGAAGCAAGACATACCACCACCACACACTTGCATAATAAACAGCCCCAAGTGCCATAAGTGACCTTGAAAACGAGCTATTCTTGCTACACTGACTTATTAAAGTCCCCAAGTAGCTTTAGAGAGAGTGAAGTGAGGGATTTAACTACTGTTGGACTGGAAAGGGTTGCAAGTCACACCGGAAGACGCGAGGGGTGGAAACGGTTGGAGGAGGATCGTGTATGGCGCCATCCAGAACACAGGTATAAGAACATAAGAAAAAAGGGAAGCTGCAAGAGGCTGTCCGGCCTACACATGGCACTCCCTGTATGAGCAAAGCTACTTAATTTCATCCATCATCCTCATCCATAAATTTATCTATAATCTTCTTTTAAAGCCACCTACACTGACCTTGAGAACCCAAATCATTGCACTAATGTAGATTAATGACGTCTCCTTTAAGTTAAATAAAGTGATGTGCTAATTCAAGATACACCTGACAACAATAGCACTCATTCTAATCTGAAAATAAAGCACTAGTTCTAATCTGGACCTTTTCTGGTCAGACCAATTTTAGTTTGGACCAGTTCTGGTCTGGCATCTTCTGGTCTGGACCAATCTGGTCTGACTACTTCTGGTCTGAACCAATCTGGTCTGACCAGTTCTTGTCTGGCCAGTTATGGTTTGACCACTTCTGGTCTAGACCAGTTCTTGTCTGACAACTTCTGGTATGGCCTAGTTCAGGGGGCACTATGAAATTACAATTACAGTTATAGTAATTGTGAATTTGCTGAACATTCATAGCCTACCCTTTAAAGACAACTCTCCTCCTTCATACAAAACTACATCCACTAACTGCACACACACAAACACCCTTCACTTAGAATGGAAAAAAAGAATAAATAAATAAAAAAATTGGCGACTCCAATACCAGCCTCGGAGTCCCCTTCTGGGGAGGGAACCATCAATGTCCCCAAGCCGGACTACTCTCTCGGTATCGATCATAAAATAATGTCCTCTCCTCTGACTGACTGTCTTCAGCCTCTTTCTCACCGCCAAAATGTTGTATATCTTGCTATCTTCTACTATACTAACTCTGTGGAACGTCACTACTGTAGCCTTGAGAGAAACGTTCTTACTGCTACTGGCACACCACATTCGATTCATGAACATAACTTAAAAAATGAATAGATAAACATAGATATAAATAGAATAAAAAAATAGTCATAACCATATATATAATTTTCAGGAAACAGCATCTTCAAAATTTCAACGTCATAAAATTTTGACACTTCCATGAATAAATAAAACAATGATTGATCAATAAAGTAACAAATGTATAAATATAGCTAAGAAAAATGTAAACAGAGTATGAAACACTTACCCATAAGCAAACAGACAAACAAACAGACAGACAGACAGACAGACAGACAAACTTCTTTTCTTCCTGTGCAAGTTAATAAGATAAATTTACAAGACTGGTGACCTTGAAGCACACCACTGCCTTCCTCCTTCTCCATTCACTTCACGTTCTTCATTTTTCCCTTTCCCTTATCCCTAAGCCGCTCACGCCTTCCCCGGCCCTTCAGGTATCCCAGCACCTCTCGTAGCGTCGTCGGTTAAGAACTCCACAAGCAAAAATTAAACAAAACCGAATAAAAAAGAATGAGCTTCCTCTGTCACTCTGCAAGACCACGTGTGAACCTTGTTGTTGCCTGGTGTTCGGATGTGTTGGAGTGACTTAGTATTTCTTTTTTGCACATTTCACTCTTCCGTTCATTTGTGTTTTATAGATTATATATTACTGATTTTTTTTTATAAGTGTGTATGTATGTTTTTTTGTTATTATTTCTAGTTTTTTTTTTTTTACTCTATTTCTTTCTTAAGTGTCATTAGAATACTCGTGTTTGATTACTATTCTACTCTACTTTGTTTTATTATTATTATTATTATTATTATTATTATTATTATTATTATTATTATTATTATTATTATTATTATTATTATTATTATTATTATTATTATTATTATTATTATTATTATTATTATTATTATTATTATTATTATTATTATTATTATTATTATTATTATTATTATTATTATTATTATTATTATTATCATTAGCTGTTTATGACAGTTTTCTCTTTGTTGTTCTTGCTGTCTTGTTGTTGTTGTTGTCCTGATGTGTTGACACGGCATAATTTCACGTAAATCTAGTTTCTATGCGTTTGTTTACGTGTCACCTCAGTTTTTTTTTTTTCTATTGTGTTAGGTGCATACGAGTAGTAGTAGCAGTAGTAGTAGTAGTAGTAATCTTTGTTTACTCACCAATGAAATTCTTCAGTCCATGATCTCATTTGATATTTGATTACTTGTGTAATGGAAGTAGCGGGGATTTGTCACGCAGAGTGGCGGTAATATATTTTCTGTTTTACTGGCCGACCTGAAACAATGGGAAGGAGCATTACCAATATTTGTGTTCGAAAGTGTTTTCCTGGCTTCCATTGTCCCCTACAATTATCTAACTAGCTCAAGATTACTACTTATGTCGGATTGAGATTACATACATGATATTATCAGTAATTTTCAATGATAAAGAAAATGTTATATTATACTTTCCCATTTCATACCTCCTTATGCTACTTATTCTTCATTATATAAGAATAACAAATAATCTATCTACTATTATATTATTCAGTTTGGCATTTCCTTCGCTGCAGTTTCTTTTACCTTCAACAAATGGAAACGCAATTACTGAACAAAAGAAAATCATAAGAAGGATGCAACGATTAGACTTCAACCTTCAACCGCATGTAATGCGTTTCAGTTCCATTCCAAGCAGCGTGAGTCAGGTTTGTGGTGTCTGCTGGTGTATTCTTAGCGACACTCGAAGTCTACTACCACAATATCACTGAAAGGATGTTATTAGCGTTAAGATATTAGAGTAGAGAGAGAGAGAGAGAGAGAGAGAGAGAGAGAGAGAGAGAGAGAGAGAGAGAGAGAGAGAGAGAGAGAGAGAGAGAGAGAGAGAGAGAGAGAGAGAGAGAGAGAGAGAGAGAGAGAGAGAGAGAGAGAGAGAGAGAGAGAGAGAGAGAGAGAGAGAGAGAGAGAGAGAGAGAGAGAGAGAGAGAGAGAGAGAGAGAGAGAGAGAGAGAGAGAGAGAGAGAGAGAGAGAGAGAGAGAGAGAGAGAGAGAGAGAGAGAGAGAGAGAGAGAGAGAGAGAGAGAGAGAGAGAGAGAGAGAGAGAGAGAGAGAGAGAGAGAGAGAGAGAGAGAGAGAGAGAGAGAGAGAGAGAGAGAGAGAGAGAGAGAGAGAGAGAGAGAGAGAGAGAGAGAGAGAGAGAGAGAGAGAGAGAGAGAGAGAGAGAGAGAGAGAGAGAGAGAGAGAGAGAGAGAGAGAGAGAGAGAGAGAGAGAGAGAGAGAGAGAGAGAGAGAGAGAGAGAGAGAGAGAGAGAGAGAGAGAGAGAGAGAGAGAGAGAGAGAGAGAGAGAGAGAGAGAGAGAGAGAGAGAGAGAGAGAGAGAGAGAGAGAGAGAGAGAGAGAGAGAGAGAGAGAGAGAGAGAGAGAGAGAGAGAGAGAGAGAGAGAGAGAGAGAGAGAGAGAGAGAGAGAGAGAGAGAGAGAGAGAGAGAGAGAGAGAGAGAGAGAGAGAGAGAGAGAGAGAGAGAGAGAGAGAGAGAGAGAGAGAGAGAGAGAGAGAGAGAGAGAGAGAGAGAGAGAGAGAGAGAGAGAGAGAGAGAGAGAGAGAGAGAGAGAGAGAGAGAGAGAGAGAGAGAGAGAGAGAGAGAGAGAGAGAGAGAGAGAGAGAGAGAGAGAGAGAGAGAGAGAGAGAGAGAGAGAGAGAGAGAGAGAGAGAGAGAGAGAGAGAGAGAGAGAGAGAGAGAGAGAGAGAGAGAGAGAGAGAGAGAGAGAGAGAGAGAGAGAGAGAGAGAGAGAGAGAGAGAGAGAGAGAGAGAGAGAGAGAGAGAGAGAGAGAGAGAGAGAGAGAGAGAGAGAGAGAGAGAGAGAGAGAGAGAGAGAGAGAGAGAGAGAGAGAGAGAGAGAGAGAGAGAGAGAGAGAGAGAGAGAGAGAGAGAGAGAGAGAGAGAGAGAGAGAGAGAGAGAGAGAGAGAGAGAGAGAGAGAGAGAGAGAGAGAGAGAGAGAGAGAGAGAGAGAGAGAGAGAGAGAGAGAGAGAGAGAGAGAGAGAGAGAGAGAGAGAGAGAGAGAGAGATAAGGAAGGACAGGGAGAACAGAGCAGGCGGAGGGTGGCAGCTTGCTTTAGGGACGGCCTCCAAACCCAGGAACTTGAGGTGACGGTTCCTCTTCAAACGGAAGCACTGTTCTTCAGGGTGGTACTGGAAGACAACAGAGGTCTCCTCCTCTGTATCATGTACCGCCCCCAGGCAAGGACGGCACCCTGGACTTCCTGACGGAGGAACTCGACACCCTTCTTCTACGCCATCAATGCTCCCACGTGATGGTAGTGGGAGACCTAAACTGCCACCTAGAGCAGAACGCTTATGACGACCTCTTGGAGGAGAGGATCTAAAACGGAAACTTTGTGGCCCAGGAGTAGGAGGCAAGACCTGGTGGAGCTTAGTCAAGGAGCACCAAGGAGCTAAACACCAAGACGCCATCCCTCCACTCCTCAGGCCTGACGGTTCCACTGCCACAAGCAGCTGGGACAAGGCCTCACCCTGGCTACAAGCTTCAGCAACAAGATGAGGGTTGAGACCCGGAAGACAAGCGCCTCACCTGCCACTGGAGACTCTAAGCACCATCACCCTGGTCTCAGTGACAGCTGGACAAGTTGAGAGGCTCCTGAGAGCAGTGGAAGTGGGTAAAGCCACTGGCCCGGACGACGTCAGCCCACACCTCCTTAAGAACTGTGCTAAGGAGCTGTCAGGTCCTCTCTCCAACGTCTTTACGACCTGCCTGAGGGAAAAAAAATGGCCCTCAATGTGGAAAGAGGCACGAGTCGTTCCGGTCCACAAGAAGAGCTCGCGGTCTGTACCCAGCAACTACAGGCCGATCTCCTGCTCTGTGGTGGGCAAGGTGCTGGAGCGGATAGTGGCTGGAGCCATCTGTCAACATCTGAGTGAAACCATCTCCTCTCAGAGAGACAGTTTGGCTTCAGGCCAGGCCGGTCCACCTCCGACCTACTCCTGCTCCTCACCAAAGACTGGCAAAACGCCCTGGACGAGGGCCTGGACACGCTTGTGGTAGCCCTGGATATAGCTGGAGCCTTTGATAGGGTCTGGCACGCGGGACTCTTGAAAAGCTCCGTGCCAAGGGTATCCAGGAGACCTACTGCTACTGCTTGACGACTACCTACGTGGAGGACTCTTCATGTGGTCGTCAATGGAAATCGTCAGAGCCCTCCCAGTCAGCCTCCGTTCCACAGGGTTCAGTGCTGGGCCCAATCCTGTGGAACATCTATATCGACGACCTGCTCCGAAAACTACCGACAGTGGAAGCATATGCGGACGACTGCACCTCTCCCGGTCCTACTGCCGCCTTGATAGCCAGAGCGCTGTCCGGCAGCTAAACAAGCAGCTACGGCTGGTGGAGCAATGGGAGAAACGTGGCAAGTCTCCTTTGCACCTGAGAAGACGCAGGCGATGGTCATCTCGCGGTCGCCAGGAGCCTCCAGAGCGGTCTCAGAGCAACTGTGCTTTGGAGGCAAGGCTCTGTCTCCAGGACCACATCAAGGTCTTAGGGTGACGGTGGACCGCTGCCTGCGCTTCGACGGACATGTAGGTGCAGTCACCCGACAGGCGTCTCTAAGAGTCTCTGCCCTGCGGAGGGTGGCGGGAACGCTTGACCCACACGGCATCATCACGCTATACAAGGCGCAGATACGTCCGTGCCTGGAGTACGGCTGCCTGTCGTGGATGTCGTGCCGCCACCCACATGCAGAGACTTGACAAGGTGCAGCGACGAGCTCTACGTCTGGCGGGATACGACGCACACCAGGACGACCTGCCGCCACACACCCCCGTCACGTCGTTGGAGCACCGGCGTGATGTGGCAGCGCTGGTGGTGTGCCACAAAACTCAGGTGCAAGGAGTACCGCACCTCCGACGCCTGGGACTTCCACCACGCGCTGCCCAGAGGCCCACGCGAGCTGCTGCCACCAGTGAGCAGACTGTGGAGGTGCCCTTCTCCAACACACGGCAGCACCAACGAACATACAGTGCCCGGACCTCAAGGATGTGGAATGCATTCACCACAACCACACCCCAGGTGGAGGACATGTCCACCCAGCAGGTCAAGGTGGCAGCACACAGGTGGCGTGGAACGCAGGCCACTCCTCTGGTGCTAACGTGAAAGTTATTAATGTAAAAACAATATTCTTAATGTATATTAATTATTGATAGGCTTTTTAAATAATTCCATACCCAACGTGGAATTTTAAGCCGAATATGTAAATATATGTGCTATGTTTAAATAAAAAAAAAAAAAAGAGAGAGAGAGAGAGAGAGAGAGAGAGAGAGAGAGAGAGAGAGAGAGAGAATATATGAAGTCTAAACTAATGTTAATAAAAATAATAATAATAATAATAATAATAATAATAATATTAATAATAATAATAATTACAACTACAACTACACATAATATTACATACATATATATAACATTACAAGAATATACATAATAATAATAATAATAATAATAATAATAATAATAATAATAATAACAATTTATATAATTATGTATCTTCATGTTTATACATATTGCACTTAAAATTCGAGAGAGAGAGAGAGAGAGAGAGAGAGAGAGAGAGAGAGAGAGAGAGAGAGAGAGAGAGAGAGAGAGAGAGAGAGAGAGAGAGAGAGAGAGAGAGAGAGAGAGAGAGAGAGAGAGAGAGAGAGAGAGAGAGAGAGAGAGAGAGAGAGAGAGAGAGAGAGAGAGAGAGAGAGAGAGAGAGAGAGAGAGAGAGAGAGAGAGAGAGAGAGAGAGAGAGACTCTTGTTAAGGACAAACAAGGAACTGGCCACCAAGAATCCATCCCTCCCTCAGCAAGCAGGACGGTACTGTCGCCACCAGCAGTAAGGAGAGGGCACAGTTGCTGGCTTCCTTGTTTGCTGGAAAATGAAGGTCGGGAATCCACAGCAGCCACCGCCTCAGCTGGTCCAGCAATGTGAGAAGACTGTCACCATGGTGGAGGTGACGCATCAGCAGGTGAAGCGATTATTGCGGGGCTGGACACACAGAAAGCCACCGGCCCTGATGACATCAGCCCGCACCTGCTGAAGCGATGCTCCCAGGAACTGGCTGCCCCTCTCACCCAAGTTCACAACTTGTGTACGGGAAAACGTCTGGCCTTCAGTGTGGAAGGAGGCTCGAGTAGTTCCTGCACACAAAAAGCTCCAGGACGGACCCAAAAAACTACAGACCCATATCCCTGTTGTCAGTGGTGGGTAAAGTGTTTGAGAGGGTCGTGGCAGAGGTGGTGTGTAGACATCTCAAGGACAATGCCCTCCTCTCAGACCAACAGTTTGGGTTCAGACCTGGAAGGTCAACCTCCGACCTAATGATGCTTCTCACCAGGCATTGGCAGGACGCCCTCGACGACGGCAAGGACACTATAGTGGTTGCTTTGGACATAGCAGGAGCTTTTGATAAAGTATGGCACAACGGATTACTAGAAAAGCTTCGTGCTAAAGGCATCCAGGGTGGCTTGCTACGACTCTTGGGAAATTACCTGCAGGACAGAAGCCTCAAGGTGGTTGTCAACGGGCAAACATCTGAGTCCCTGCCTGTGGAGGCATCAGTGCCACAGGGTTCAATTCTTGGCCCACTCCTGTGGAATATCTACGTGGATGATCTTCTCCAGCTACTGCCAGGAGTCATGGCCTATGCTGATGACTGCACCCTCTCCTATACCTATCCACGCCAGGACAGTGGGCGGGCTGCTGAGGCCATCAATCAGCAGCTACGAGTGATAAAGGAGTGGGGTGCTCGCTGGCAAGTGACATTCGCGCCGGAGAAGACACAAGCAATGGTTGTCTCTCGGTCCCCAGCCGCCATGGCAGCAATGGCAGGAAAGTTGTCTTTGGCGCTGCTCTCCCACTCCAAGATGACGTCAAGATACTTGGAGTGGAGGTGGATCGAGGGCTGAGGTTTGACAGGCATGTCAAAACCATTGCCAAGAAAGCCTCTCACAGGATCTCCGCTCTCAGAAGGATCGCCAGTTTCCTCGACAGGAAGGGGAGACTGCTGCTGTACAAGGCACAGGTGCGGCCCCACCTTGAATACGCAGCTCTCTCCTGGATGTCCTGTGCCGCCACACACAGAAGGAGACTGGACAGCATCCAACGCCGCGCCATACGGCTAGTAGATGCTGCACTACCACCTCACCCAGAGCCTGAGCGTCCCTTGATTCACTGGAACACCGCAGAGACGTGGCGGCGATCGTAGTGTTCCATAAGGCACAGGTGCAAAGAGTGCCACATCTGGCAGGGCTGCGTCATCCTCTAAGAGTCACCGCACGGAGCACGAGAACGGTGCTCAATGGTGGTGACGCCGTAGAGGTGCCGCGATCCCACGGGTGTCAGCATCAACGCACCTTCGCAGGACGCGTCTCCAGGATGTGGAACTTGTTCACGGCCGCGGTGCCTCACGTCCAGGAGATGAACACACACAGTGTCAAACTGATGGCACATAAGTGGAGACAGACACTGCCAACTCCTCTGACACTCTTTGTGACGTGACACTCAGTGTAGTGCAGTGCGTGAATAGTGCTAGTGAAGTGAAACGAATAGTGCTCCATTTACATGCTGACCATCTTGTATATTATCTATTTTTAAGTCTTGTAAATATTGTAGAGAAATAGATTGTAGTACCCTTAGAATAGGTAGCACACGACAGTGCGCCTTTGGGTACATGTTCCTTTGTATTAAGTTTTGTTTAAATAAAAAAAAGAGAGAGAGAGAGAGAGAGAGAGAGAGAGAGAGAGAGAGAGAGAGAGAGAGAGAGAGAGAGAGAGAGAGAGAGAGAGAGAGAGAGAGAGAGAGAGAGAGAGAGACCCTCAATGCTAAGTAACTTCTCCTGTGTTTTTTTTTCATTCTTGATTAATTTATTTTTTTACAGTAGTAGTAGTACTATTTGCTCTTGTTTTGTAGTTGTTCCTGTTGTTGTTGTTGTTGTTGTTGTTGTTGTTGCTAAATTTACAATCTAATGGCCTGTCTGACTGTCTGTTTATTTACCTGTCTATCTGTCCTATTAGTCCATCTATTTACATATCTATCTGTCTAATTACCTAAGTTGTTTACTGACTGACTAACTACTCAATTAATCACGAGACAATGTTTAGGATGAAAAATAAGTTTATGTTCAAGACATTATCTCATTTATTAGAAACAGACGTATAGACAAAATTTTGTGGGTTATAGAGTCACAATCTGGGAGTCAGGGAGTGTTAGTGGCGGTGGATGAGGAAGCCCAGGCCGCCATGTCCAAGAGAAATGTGGGCGTGAGGAGATCCGTGTCCGCCGAAGCCGTGGCCACCGCCGAAGCCATGACCGCCGCCGAAGCCGTGGCCGCCATCGAAGTGGTCATTATGGTGGTCATCATGGTGACCAAACCTGTTTCCTCCGAACCTTCCTCCTCCTCGACCTCTAAATCTTCCTTGGAACCTTCCCCTGTCCCTTCCCCTTCCCCCTCCTCTTCCTCTACCTCCGCCGAAGCCGAAATTGATATGGGGCTCTGGCAAGGCGGCAGGGAGGGGCACTGGGAGGGTCTCTGGATCTGGGACAGGGAGGGCCGCACACAGGGCCAGCATCCCGATGAACACAATGGCTATAGTGAACTGTTGGAGAGAAAGCGTAACATGAAAGACTGGTTTGAGAAGCTTACTAACGTTGCATTTTCTATATTCAACAGTAGCGCAATAGCGAGTAGTCAATTATTCATGGTTGCTTCATGTAGCTTGATAATTAGAGTTTTTATGGACTATAGGATGAAAGAAAAGAGGATTCCTGACAAGAGACAAGAAACAATTAAACTACGTCAAGAGGGAGGAGGAAAACAAAAAAAAGATAGTCACTGAGGAAAGGAGGAATATCTAGTACTCAAATATTTGTAATTGGTTCATATATCTTGATAATTAGGGCTCCTATGGACTAAAGCAAGAAAGAAAAGAGGATTCGTAGCAAAAACACAGACAAGAAATAGCTAAACTACGCCAGGAGGGAGAGGAAAAAATGGTTAGTAATTAATGGAGGAAAGAAAAAGGCAATATATGAAAAAGACACCAAGGTAAGAAAAAAAGATAAGGGAACAACGAACTTTTCACTATATAGAGCAAGAAAACCACCACTGTAAACTGGAACGTGGAAAAAAAAAAGAAGAGTTGCGTCAAAGATACCAAGTAAAAACAGAGAGAGAGAGAGAGAGAGAGAGAGAGAGAGAGAGAGAGAGAGAGAGAGAGAGAGAGAGAGAGAGAGAGAGAGAGAGAGAATGCTACATACTTTACCCTGAGAAAATAAAAAAAGAAAGCATAAGAAATACAAACACAATAAAGCAAGAACTATTTAAGACATACGAAAAAATAAAGTCACCCCAACACAAGAGCTACAGACATAAGGAACAGCATTAGTAATAGTAAGAGTAATAAAAAAGAACAAGACAGGAGCAGTGGTTGGAAACATACCTGCTTCATCGCTGCTAGGATACCGTCTGTGGCTCGCTGACGACCGTACCGCATATATAACAGACTAGGAGGGAGGGTGGAAGGGAGGGACAGCAGAGCACCAGGATGCTTAAAGGGGGTTGGGCAAGGTAAAAAAAAAAAAAAAAAAGCTGCTTAGTTGGTTTTCCCACTAGCGTATAGCCTTGCATACGCTCGTTTTCTTCATCCCATCTTCCTTCCTCCTCCATGATCGTTAACTTTTTTGTATTTTATTTTATTTTGTATATTTCTTTATTTACTGCTTCGTTTTCTTTTTTTTCTTCCCTTCTTCCGCGTTGGTTTGTGCTATTATTGGTGGTGGTTGAGGTAATGGTGTGTTTGGTGGCGCCTTCAGTGCTTCAGTGCTTCCGTGAATTTGTTAGTTATTTTACCTTGTGTGTGTGTGTGTGTGTGTGTGTGTGTGTGTGTGTGTTGGTCATCACGACGCGTGCATCTCTTGTTCCTTCATTTTTTCAATAAGTTTATATCTCTTCTTCTTTCTTCCTTTTAATTTTTGTTTCATTCCTCTATTCTTTCTTTCTATTCGCCTTTTATCTAAGCATTTCATCATTTTCTTTGTCCTTTTCGAATATGTTGTTGTTGTTGTTTTACGCAAAAGCAAAAGACGTTGGCAGCGCATTTAGCTACATTTCAAGGACGGACTAGCTTGGGGTGTTTGAACTCATGAACTCTGCAGTAGTTGGGTATTTGGTCCCACTCTGTCCGAGTAACCTATATTCTGCACTGTTCGATTTCCCTGGCAGTGTAATGGCAGGAAATCTTGAACCAATCCTTTTCTTTTCTTTTTTTATTTCTTTAATTTTTGTATCTGTTTTTTTTTTCTCAGTCTGTTTTGTTTATATAATGATCTCTGTCTATTTACTATTTATCTATTCATTCATCCATGTTTTTTTTTGCCATCGATTTCTTTGACTATCTATCTGTTTACCTGTGTATCTACCTACCTACCTACCTATCTATTTATTTGTCTATCTATTTATCTATCTATCTTCGTCATTCTTGATATACATTTTCATTCATGCATCTTCCATTAACAACAACAGCCATTATACATCCATTCAATCTCACAACTATCCATTTTTTTTCTCTCTTCCTTTCTTTTTAGTGTCTTTACAACTACCATCATATATACCTTTAACAATCATCATCGCTTTCCCTTCCACACCCATCACACATTTCTCTGCTGTAGACCATTCAAGTCAAGCAAAGAATAATGACATCAACAGCACACCAAGATCAGTCTAAAACTCATTTGAATATACACAGGGAATACCACGGGGGAAGTTTTTTTTTTTTTCTATGTTATGGCCTATATCGCCTATAGGTTCACTTGAAGAGTATAGGAAACGATTCAGCTTCCATCCATTACCGACGCAGGTAATTTTATTTATAGTATTACCCATATTAGGGCCCATATCACCACCCAACCGCATCTTTGGTATAAGGCAATCACAACCTCCACTTAGAACCTGGGTATCATGGTGACATGTAGGTAACTTTAACCCGTACAACGTCAGCAGATCTGAGATTTTGTGATTTCGCCAGTGCTGGCCACATCATGGAATTTTTTTTTTTTTTTTGCTAAACCAGTCTTAAATGATGTGAAACAAATGAAAATGACAGTCATTCCTCCCAAAACTGACTGGAAGTGGTATTAGTTGGTGCGAGTTTTTTTGCGCTAAGGTTAGCGACTTAGCAAAGCCTTATGTGACTGGTTTATTCGCTTCCTCGTTTCTCACCAGTCGATCCCCGAGTTGGACACATGCATAATATCGTTCCTGAGTTGAAAGAAAAACAACATGTCATGTTTTGCTGTTTGGGAGTGTTTGTGGCTAAAACTAGACGCGAGATATCGCGAGGGAGTCTTGCCTTTCGTGTTGCAAATATTTTCCGAGTAATATGTACTTGTTTTTCCTTAAAACAAAGCGATTGAAAAATTCTTATTTATGTCATACAAAGATTTCACTACCACAATATAACAGTTACCAAAAACATCTGAAATGGTGAGAGTAAGTAATGGAAATTACGCTGCGTTCATATTAGCGGAGTTGAGGCGTCAGTTTACCGCTACACCAAGCTGAAGGCAGCAGAAATTGCTAAAGTTCAGATATGTAATAAATGAATACAGGAAGCATTCATGTTAGCAGGGACGAGGAGGCAGCATGAACAATGTCTACAGTGCATGATGGCAGAATAATGGTAGGTTTTGAGGACGCAATACCTCCGAAAACACGAGGAAGCTCGCCGACTTATCTCATACGTCTCTGACGCCCGGTTCGCTCAGAGTAGCCGACGTATCTCGTACGTCTCTGACGCTGAACGGGTTAAACCACGCGACAAATTACAAAGTCTCAAGGATGCACGACGTCTGCCCGATCCCACGCTCACCACCTTATCCACTACGCCACCGCCTCCTTATGTATGTATGCCTGTATTTTCCGGATCTTGATTTGACTCTGAGTAACACGTATGGCATGTGTGTGTGTGTGTGTGTGTGTGTGTGTGTGTGTCTGAGAGAGAGAGAGAGAGAGAGAGAGAGAGAGAGAGAGAGAGAGAGAGAGAGAGAGAGAGAGAGAGAGAGAGAGAGAGAGAGAGAGAGAGAGAGAGAGAGAGAGAGAGAGAGAGAGAGAGAGAGAGAGAGAGAGAGATGTAGAAGTCACTAATATTTTCCGGGTCGTTTCCTTAAAGACTTGACATTTTTCTGGAGTTTCCCTTCATTAAATACCTCGGAGGAACAAATAAACAAACGAACGAACGAAACAAAACAAAGAAGAAGAAGGAGAAAGGAAGCCAGAAAGAAAGAAAGAAATAAAGGAGGACGAGGAGGAAAAAAAAACGAGTTAGTGAGTGAGTGAGTGAGTGAGTGAGTGAGTGAGTGAGTGACGAAGGTGAGGCAAGTTAAATGACTCAGTAAAGTGAATAAAACAATAAGTAGATATTTTTGTAGATTAGTAGATGAGTGACTGACTGACTGAGTGCGTGTGTGAGTGAGTGACTGACTGAATGAATGAATGAATGAGTAAACAAACGAGAAAATGAGTAACAAGCACGTTAAAACAGGTAGATGAGTGAGTAAGGAATAGATAGAAATAGAGACAAGCAATAAGGAACAGGTGAACAGGTGAACAGGTGAGAAGGTAGCCAGGTAAGGTTGGGTATAACAGGTGAGCATACAAGGCAAAGGTTTATACAAGGCACAGGTAAATGCAAGTTTATACAGGTACACGTATTCGAGACTATAACTGGCTGGGAGTGTGTGGTGAAAAAAAAATAGAAAATAAAAGAGAGGAAGGAAAAAGAGAAAATAAAAACGTGTAGAAAAAGAAAAAAAATAACTTGCTAATATTTCTTTCAAGGTAAAATTTTTAAACTATCCATATTAAGCCAAGAAAAAAATTTCCTTAACTATCCGCATTGACTAAGGACATAAACTTAATAATACTAACTATCTTAACCCCTTCAGTACCATGACGCATTTTGCTATTCATCTGATTACCATTTGGTGATTTTAATCAGCTTCAGAAACTCATATAGGGATCAAAATAGTGAAGACTGTGGCCATTAATCGTTTGACCTCCATACACCCTTCCTAATGTCAATAAAATTGTCTAATCATACCCAAAACTCAAGGTAGAAATGCGTTCCAGTACTGAAGGGATTAAATTACACTCAACTAAACGTCACACACTGCTAATCTAATCCAATCTAACCAAATCTAGCAAAAAGTCTTCCCATTCTCACGTAAACAAGACTCAAGCGCACCACGACACAACTAGTGGCATCTCTTTCCGTCTCTTCTCGTGAGGTGTAGTGGAGTTTCCCAGGTCCGGTTTTCCAGCCTTGCTCTAAATGCATGAGAGGCACAGGTGGTTTGTGACGCGGTTAGGTGATCAGTTTCCTCGCCAGCCCGTCTTCATTACTGACGAGCCTTCGTCCCCAGCAATGCAGCGCCTCTTGTTGTGTCGTGCTCATCATACTCTGAGACGTCACTACACTCTACCTTGACCAGGCTTCTTTGGACAGGATCTACTTAAAGTTACATGGGTTTTCTAGGGTGTTTTTTTACGGCTCTAGTGACAGATTAACAAGACTTTTTTTTTTTTACTTTATTAACCTCTTCAGTACTATGATGACGCGTTTTCATATTCATTCTGCTTACTATTCGGTGATTTTATACAGCTTCAGGTACTTTTATGGGGGATGAAAATAGTGAAAACTCCTGCCATTAATATTCTGACCTCCATAGACACTTCCTAATGTCAAAAATCATACACAAAACAAGTGGTAAACATGCGTCCCACTACAGAAAGGGTTAACAAGAGACACACTCTTCAGAAACCGAATACTGCTTTGATAAGGGTATGCTTAAAGTTACACGGGTTTTCAAGGGTGTTTTCATGGTTCCAGTGACACATTAACAGCGGTGAGAGTAAGGGTGAGAGGAGGAAGAGTTTGGGAGGAGTGGGAGTTAGATTACATTGTTAACAGAGAGAGAAAGAGAGAAGGAAAGAAAGGGAGAGGGAGTGAGAGGGGAGGGATTGAAAATGAGGGGAGGAAAAGTTTAAACGGAGGAGACTGCACGTTGGAGAACAAAAACAAATCTGCCAACAAACTTCTCTCTCTCTCTCTCTCTCTCTCTCTCTCTCTCTCTCTCTCTCATAACATAACATAACATAACATAAATAATAGGATAACAAAGGGCCACCAGGGCCCATCTAGGTTATCCTGTATCAGTCGCACAGCGACCTCGTCATCAGTACTTAAAGATACACTTACAAGTACACAATACATTATATACTAATTCTAAATATTTGGCCCATTAACAGGGCTAAGTCCTGCAGCGAATTCCTCTACAATCTGTGATCCCTATACATGGGGATCATGTCTTGTTTAACTATAGTAAATTTCTTGTAAAAACTATCATAATTTTAAATCTAATAAATTTAAGTGCTTATCTAATCTGTTTTTAAACATTGTCAAACTAGTGCTATTTACAACCCTCTCTTGGAATGCATTCCAGAAGTCTACCAGCCTATGACTAAAGAAATATTTTCTTATATCTAACCTGCAGCCTTGCTTTCTAATCTTCCTGTCATGATTTCTAGTCCTTTTTCCCTCCTCTAAGGTAAAGAAAGATCTCACATCTATGTAGTTTGTATCTGAGAACATTTTAAATAACTCTATCATATCCCCTCTTATACATCTCCTCTCAAATGGAAACATGTTTAATTCCTTTAATCTATGTCTATACTCCAGGCGCTTTAATGCAGGTATCATCCTAGTTGCTCTTCTCTGAACTGCTTCTAACATGTTGATATCCTGCCTATAATGGGGTGACCAGGCCTGTATGCAATACTCTAAATGGGGCCTGACATAGGAATTATATAAGCTACGCAACACTTCCTTACTTTTATAACTAACATTTCTATTTATAAAATCCAGGATCCTATTTGCCCTATTTCTTGCTTCTAAACATTGCTTTGAAAATTCCATAGTCCTGTCTATCACTACTCCTAAATCCTTTCCCTCCTCTACTGCCTCTAGCCAACATCCCTTCATCTCATAGCTAAAGTTTGTGTTGTCTTTACCTAAATGTATAACCTGACACTTTTTAGAATTAAACTCCATCTGCCACCTGTCTGCCCATGCTATCAGCCTGTCCAGGTCTCGTTGTATTTTGTAATTGTCCTTTTCACCCTGTACTGCACATGCTATCTTAGTATCATCTGCAAACTTTGATACTTTGCTACTAATTCCTATATCTAAATCGTTAATGTACACCAAGAAAAGAAGAAGTTCTAGCATATATCCTTGGGGTACCCCATTAACCACTTCCTTCCACTCAAACATTGCCCCATTTAGTACTACTCTGTTTCCTATCAGAAAGCCATTCACTAATCCAATCAACTAACCTACCCCCTATCCCATGTAGTCTCAATTTGTACACTAGCCTCCTATGCGGTACCTTATCAAACAAACGCCTTGCTAAAATCTAGTTATATAACATCTATGTTATTTCCATCATCTAACTCCTTGTTAATATATTCTAAGATATCGAGCAAATTTGTAAGACAGGACCTCCCTGATCTAAAGCCATGTTGGGTATCTCTAATTAATCTATTCTCATTTAAATGCTCCCAAATACTACCCTTAATGATTTTCTCTAGTATCTTACATACTATACTAGTTAAACTGATCGGTCTATAATTATTCGCCTCATTCTTCCTACCTTTTTTTAAATATTGGTGTCACATTAGCTAACTTCCAGTCTAACTTACATTTTAACCTTGAAATGCGAATGATACGGTAAGATGAAAGGAAGAGCGAGGAAGGAAAATAAATGAAAACAAAAAGGAAGGAGGAAGACTGCAGTTGGAGGAGGAGAAAGAGGAGGAGGAGGGAAAGGCATGACGCTGGGGAATCCTCTACCAATGAACTCTCTCTCTCTCTCTCTCTCTCTCTCTCTCTCTCTCTCTCTCTCTCGTGGAAGAAAAGAGTGGAAGAGTAATGTGGAAGAGATCTTTATTGTAGTAGGAGGAGGAGGAGGAGGAGGAGGAGGAGGAGGAGGAGGTGGAGTGGAAGAGAAGGAGGAGGAGTGGAAGAGGAGGAAGAGGAGGAGGAGGAGGAGGAGGAGGAGGAGGAGATAGCAGCGGTAATAACAATGAAGAGAAGTGGAGGAGCAGGGTGGACGATGGAGGGAGGAAGAAAAGGGAGGCGCTGGAAGGTAAAGACGGTGGAGGAAATGGTGGTGCTGGTGGTGGTGGTGGTGGCGGTGGTGGAGGTAGAAGAAGTTATTGGATAAATGACAGTGAAGAAGAAAAGATAAGGAAGATAAAGGGAAGCTGACAGTGATTAAACCACGCGACAAATTACAAAGTCTCAAGGATGCACGACGTCTGCCCGATCCCACGCTCACCACCTTATCCACTACGCCACCGCCTTCTTATGTATGTATGCCTGTACGAGTATTTTCCGGATCTTGATTTGACTCTGAGTAACACGTATGGCATGTGTGTGTGTGTGTGTGTGTGGGTGGTGGTGTGTGTGTGTGGTGGTGTGTGTGTGTGTGTGTGTGTGTGTGTGTGTGAGTGTGTGGTGTGGGTGGGTGGTGTGTGTGTGTGTGTGTGTGTGTGTGTGTGTGTGTGTGTGTGTGTGTGTGTGTGTGTGTGTGTGTGTGTGTGTGTGTGTGTGTGTGTGTGTGTGTGTGTGTGTGTGTGTGTGTGTGTGTGTTTGGTCAGAATATTGTTATCATCACAGCTGGTGGCAATGGATAGAGGCAAGCAAAGGCCGCACATCACTTCGCTTTTGTTTTGTTTTGATGTTAATTCTTCTAAGTTATTTATCTTTTTTAAAGTTATTTAGCTATCTGTTTATTCTATCTGTTCATTCTCATCATGCTTTCTTTCATTTACTTTTACATTCTTAAGATTTTTTTTACATTTTTTTTTTATCTGTCATTATTGTTTTTTGCTAGAAGACTCAAGAATCATCATGATCATCAGAAGTAGTAGCGGCAAGCAAGGCGACACGGCATGCACCTTCATTTTCTGTTTTGCTCCTCAGTTCTGCTACTTTCATCTTTTTTGGTCAGTTTATCTCTCGACTTTTTGGCTTCCTTCACACGAATGTTGCTTTTGTTCTCCTTGTTCTCCTTGTTCTTCTTGTTCTTGTTACAAACTGAACGATTTTATTAATTTTCATCACTTTATTTATTTATTTTTTTCTTTCTAGTTGAACACAAGGTCGTAATAATAATGAGACGTTCACGAGTTCATGATCTTTATTTCGACTTATAAGAAACATTTATACCAAGATAGACAAACAGACAAACAGATAGACAGACAGATGGAAGGTAATAGAAAAAAAAATAGACATAATAAATACACGATTATCGGCATTGTTTCAAATAGACAATTCTTTTTACATCATACCATTTCTTAAGTTATTCCTCTTCTTCCCATTTTCTTTGCGTACGCTTCTCAGTTTCTCTTCTCCGTTTTCTTTGAATTAGGTCCCCGTTTTCTCCTCTTCAGTGCGATTCTCAATTTCTTTCCTCCATTTTCTCAGTATAAACTTCTTATTCTTCATTTATGCCTCATTTTCTTTGAGCAGGTTCCTGTTTTCTTCATTTCTCTCTTCCTCTCGTTTTCTTCTTTTAAACTTCCTATTCTTAATCTGAAACTAGTTTTCTTCACTTCTTCGTTTTCTTCTTTTATTCCCATTATGCTTCATTTCTTTCTTTGAGTTTCCCATTTCATCTTCGTTTTCTTTGTTACAACCTCCTTATTCTTCGTTTTCTTCCTCTGATCTGCTCAATTTATCTAAGCTTTCTTCGTTATAGCCTTCCCATTCTTTATTTTCTTCCTCGTGGCTTTCTCAATTTATCTTCGTTTTCTTCGTCATAACCTTCCCATTTTTCCCAATTTATCTTCGTTTTCCTCGTCATAACCTTCCCATTCTTCATTTGCTTCCTCAGAGCTTCCCAGTTTCTCTTTGTACAACCTTCCCATTCTTCATTTGTTCCCCGTTTTCTTCCGACAAGCCTCCCACTTTCCCTCCTTCAGGAAGTAAGAGAGCGTGAGGCGGAGGGTGTCCAGTCTTCAGTCTTTAAGGTGGTGTCCGTGTCCGTAGCCGCCGTGTCCGTGAGAGCTGTGTCCGTGGCTCACCTGCCCTAGGAGACTATCAAACAAACCAAGTCCGTGGCTACCGTGTCCGCCATGTCCGTAGTTCCCGTGTCCACCGTGTCCGTAGCTACCATGACCGCCGTGTCCGTAGCTGCCATAATCGCCGTGTCCGTGTCCAATACTCAGACCGTGATGACCTAAGGAAACTTGAAAGAAAGGTCTGTTTCCGTGGCTGTGTCCGTGGCTGTGTCCGTGTCAGTAGAACCGGCGGGAAGCTTCAGCCGCGGGGTCAGGGAGGGCCACGGGGGCAGGCTGAGGGGCTGCGTCAGGTGAGGGCAACGCCGCAGTTGTTGCCGCCAAACACAGCGCTACAATTAGTATCTGTTGCAGGGAATGAGGTTAGCTTCACCGCACTCCTTACTCTAATGACTCCTGCTTCCTACTCCTATTAATTATCCTTCCTACTTCTCCTCTTACTCCTTACATTTCTCCTCCTACTTCCACTACTACTACTACTACTCCTATTCTTATCCTCCTGCTCCTCACATTTCTCCTCCTGCTTCTACTACTACTCCAACTACTCCTACTTTTCCTTCTCTTTTTCTCATACTAATCTTTGTTATATCATTTTTTTTTCCTCCTCTTACTACAACTGTTATTTCTTCTCATATTTTTCCTCCTCCTCCTCCTCCTCCTCCTCCTCCTATTATCAGCACGAACAGTGAAAAGAAAGAAGAAAAACAATTTCTACAAGAGAGAGAGAGAGAGAGAGAGAGAGAGAGAGAGAGAGAGAGAGAGAGAGAGAGAGAGAGAGAAATGAGAAATAAAAACAAATAGCTCATATGAAAAACGCCTAAGAAAGAAGATTGAGGAAAAAAACAACAACTTTATAACAATCCAACAACTAACCAATCACAAGAGAGGAACACAGAGCAGTGAAGGAATGGGAGTACCAGAGCAAGAGCGTTATGGATTCCCTTCCCGTGCTGTGTCTGCTTGCCAAAGAGGGTTGGATCGTGAGTGGACTAAGAGATACGACTGTCACTTGTTATTCTATAGACGCCTGGGAGAAGGGGGATGAAAGAGAAAGGTTCGCTCTCGTGTCATCTGGATTCATATAGATAGATAGATACAAAGATAGATAGAGATGAATAGATAGATAGATAGTTAGATAGATACACAGATAAATAGAGAGATTGGTAGATAAAGAAACAAAGATAAATAATTGATACACGAATAAACAATTGCATTGACAGAGAGACAGAATGAACGATTAACAATTGACAGACTGATTGATATAGATAGATAGACTAATTGATAGATAGATAGAGAGATAGATAAATAGATGAATAGATAGATACGTCTAAAGGCCCCACCAGACCAGCCGTCCCCTACCATGCAGCCTCTTCAGCAGCGTCGTGATGTGGCAGGGTTGTGTGTCATCTTCAAGACTCATAAGCAAGGCGCCCCCGCACCTGACTGCACTCCGCCAGCCCTGGGCGCAGCCACATGGCCACACCACAAGAGCTGCCACATCCAAGGTTGACCAACTCGTCGTCCCTTTTGCTAGGACGGAGACCTTCCTTCGCTCCTTCCTTCCACGTTACACGCGAATGTGGAACCATCTGGTTATGCAGACACAGCTTCACTACACCACCTCCCTACACACCTTTAAGTCTGCTGCCAATGCATGGATTAAACAACCATAGCATGTAAATAGCACATGTACTGTTGTATAATTAATAATTTCGTTTTGCATATTTTAGTTGTTCCATGTATTTAATTAATTCCATGTCAAAGATAGTTCTCAGCAACCCTACTGAAGCTCTTGACTAACCAATGTATAAAAAATATGTAATAAAGTAAAAAAAAAAAAAAAAAAAATAGATAGATAGATAAAAAGATCGATAGATAGAGATAAAAAAGATGAGTAAGTAGATAAATAGATAGATAAATGATAGATACATAAACACATAAATCAGCAGAAAACTAAAAAGGTTAATAGAAATATGACAGAGAGAAGAGAGAGAGAGAGAGAGAGAGAGAGAGAGAGAGAGAGAGAGAGAGACGAGAGGTTGAAGTCAGTGATACGAAGAGACGATAAGTGTTTATGTTTCAAATATTAAAGTAATTTTGAAGTAGTAGTAGTAGTAGTAGTAGTAGAGTAGTAAGTAGCAGCAGCAGCAGCAGCAGCAGCAGCAGCAGCAGCAGCAGCAGCAGCAGCAGCAGCAGCAGCAGCAGCAGCAGCAGCAGCAGCAGCAGCAGCAGCAGCAGCAGCAGCAGCAGCAGCAGCAGCAGCAGCAGCAGTAGTGCAGCAGCAGTGGTGGCAGCAGTGGTTGCAGCAGTGCAGTGCAGCAGTGCAGTTGCAGCAGCAGCAGCAGCAGCAGCAGCAGCAGTGCAGCAGTGGCAGTGTGGTGTGGTGTTGGCAGCAGCAGCAGCAGCAGCAGCAGCAGCAGCAGCAGCAGTAGCAGTGCAGTAGTAGCAGTAGTAGTAATAGCAGTGGTAGTAGTAGTAGTAGTAGTAGTAGTAGTAGTAGTAGTAGTAGTAGTAGTAGTAGTAGTAGTAGTAGTAGTAGTAGTGAAAAGAAACCAACAAATAAGAAAATAATACAGAAAGAAACAAGAACACAGCTCGTAAAAGGAAAACAAACAGACACACCAAACAACAACAAGAACAATAACAGCAATAACAACAACAACAAATTCAAACTAAACGAAACAAAACACACAAAAACAATAGAAAAAAATGCAGAAAACAAAACGTAACAACACTAAACGAAAAAAAAATAAATAAATAGAATAAATGAACAAATCACTAAAATAAGATAAAATAAACGAAAAAAAACACAAAAAAACTAACCGTATGCATAACGAGGGAAGCAGACAGAACAAGACAGGACCAGGGTAAGTGATGAGAGATGCGCTTCAGTCTTCTTCGTCTTCTACAGGAACAGCGGCTCTTGAATCTGAATCCAGCCTGACCAGTGGCTTTGCTTATATACCCAGGGCACTACTTTCCGGGGGGAGAGTAATGGTGAGAAAGAGAAGGTAGGGGGAAGAGTCAGGGAGGCACAGGAAGGTTATAAAGAGAAGGTGTATCTAAATCCCGGAATGGAAGAAAGAGGTATAAAAAAGATGAGAAAGGGAGGAGTAAAGAGAGGATACGAGAGAAAGAGAAGAGTTTAGTGGGAGAGAAGGAAAAAAAGTGGAAGCATGAGGAAGTAGTATTCTCTCTCTCTCTCTCTCTCTCTCTGGGAATCAAGGTGGACAGGTAACCAGGTGGATGTAAAGGTGAGGAGTGAGACAGGGCGCCGCACAGGTAACCAGCGGTGAGAGTAAGGGTGAGAGGAGGAAGAGTTTGGGAGGAGTGGGAGTTAGATTACATTGTTAACAGAGAGAGAAAGAGAGAAGGAAAGAAAGGAGAGGGAGTGAGAGGAGGATTGAAAATGAGGGGAGGAAAAGTTTAAACGGAGGAGACTGCACGTTGGAGAACAAAAATCTGCCTCTCTCTCTCTCTCTCTCTCTCTCTCTCTCTCTCTCTCTCTCTTCTCTTATTTAAACATAATTTATACAGAAGAACATGTACCCAAAGGCGCACTGTCGTGTGCTACCTATTCTAAGGGTACTACAATCTATTTCTCTACAATATTTACAAGACTTAAAAATAGAAAATATACAAGATGGTCAGCATGTAAATGGAGCACTGTTCTTTTCACTTCACTAGCACTATTCACGCACTGCACTACACTGAGTGTCACGTCACAAAGAGTGTCAGAGGAGTTGGCAGTGTCTGTCTCCACTTATGTGCCATCAGTTTGACACTGTGTGTGTTCATCTCCTGGACGTGAGGCACCGCGGCCGTGAACAAGTTCCACATCCTGGAGACGCGTCCTGCGAAGGTGCGTTGATGCTGACACCCGTGGGATCGCGGCACCTCTACGGCGTCACCACCATTGAGCACCGTTCTCGTGCTCCGTGCGGTGACTCTCAGAGGATGACGCAGCCCTGCCAGATGTGGCACTCTTTGCACCTGTGCCTTATGGAACACTACGATTGCCGCCACATCTCTGCGGTGTTCCAGTGAATCAAGGGGACGCTCAGGCTCTGGGTGAGGTGGTATTGCAGCATCTACTAGCCGTATGGCGCGGCGTTGGATGCTGTCCAGTCTCCTTCTGTGTGTGGCGGCACAGGACATCCAGGAGAGAGCTGCGTACTCAAGGTGGGGCCGCACCTGTGCCTTGTACAGCAGCAGTCTCCCTTCCTGTCGAGGAAACTGGCGATCCTTCTGAGAGCGGAGATCCTGTGAGAGGCTTTCTTGGCAATGGTTTTGACATGGCTGTCAAACCTCAGCCCTCGATCCACCTCCACTCCAAGTATCTTGACGTCATCTTGGAGTGGGAGAGCAGCAGCGCCAAAAGACAACTTTCCTGCCATTGCTGCCATGGCGGCTGGGGACCGAGAGACAACCATTGCCTGTGTCTTCTCCGGCGCGAATGTCACTTGCCAGCGAGCACCCCACTCCTCTATCACTCGTAGCTGCTGATTGATGGCCTCAGCAGCCCGCCCACTGTCCTGGCGTGGATAGGTATAGGAGAGGGTGCAGTCATCAGCATAGGCCTTGACTCCTGGCAGTAGCTGGAGAAGATCATCCACGTAGATATTCCACAGGAGTGGGCCAAGAATTGAACCCTGTGGCACTGATGCCTCCACAGGCAGGGACTCAGATGTTTGCCCGTTGACAACCACCTTGAGGCTTCTGTCCTGCAGGTAATTTCCCAGGAGTCGTAGCAAGCCACCCTGGATGCCTTTAGCACGAAGCTTTTCCAGTAATCCGTTGTGCCATACTTTATCAAAAGCTCCAGCTATGTCCAAAGCAACCACTATAGTGTCCTTGCCGTCGTCGAGGGCGTCCTGCCACTGCCTGGTGAGAAGCATCATTAGGTCGGAGGTTGACCTTCCAGGTCTGAACCCAAACTGTTGGTCTGAGAGGAGGGCATTGTCCTTGAGATGGCTACACACCACCTCTGCCACGACCCTCTCAAACACTTTACCCACCACTGACAACAGGGATATGGGTCTGTAGTTTTTTGGGTCCGTCCTGGAGCTTTTTGTGTACAGGAACTACTCGAGCCTCCTTCCACACTGAAGGCCAGACGTTTTCCCGTACACAAGTTGTGAAGACTTGGGTGAGAGGGCAGCCAGTTCCTGGGAGCATCGCTTCAGCAGGTGCGGGCTGATGTCATCAGGGCCGGTGGCTTTCTGTGTGTCCAGCCCCGCAATAATCGCTTCACCTGCTGATGCGTCACCTCCACCATGGTGACAGTCTTCTCACATTGCTGGACCAGCTGAGGCGGTGGCTGCTGTGGATTCCGACCTTCATTTTTCCAGCAAACAAGGAAGCCAGCAACTGTGCCCTCTCCTTACTGCTGGTGGCGACAGTACCGTCCTGCTTGCTGAGGGAGGGATGGATTCTTGGTGGCCAGTTCCTGTTTGTCCTTAACAAGGGACCACCAAGTTTTGTTTCCTACGCCAGTGCCACACAGTTTCCGGCGCAGGCTTTCCTCCCACTTTTTTAAGGCCCACTTGCTGGTTACCACCATCCTCCTGCATGCAGCCCTATGCAGGTCCTTGTTGCGCCGAGTCGGGTTCCTCTTGTAGCGGAGCCAGGCAGCATACTTTGCCTCAGCAGCAACACGGCAACGGTAGCCAAACCATGGCTGATCCGTCGATCTGGTGGTGTATTCCCTGTGTGGGACGTGGCGTCTCTGGAGGGCGAGAAGGTGAGAGGTGAGTGCAAGTGCTTCACTCTCTGCTCCTCCCTGTAGCAGAGTGGCCCATGGGGTGTGGGTCAGGTCGCGGCGCAGGAAGCCCAGTCTGCTTTGTTCCACAGCCAGATGGTGCGGGTGGTGGCCTCGTCCCGAGCCACGCCCACTTCCAGCTGTGTCAGTACAGCGTGATGATCAGAGCTGCCCACGAGCCCCAGCTGATGACACTGAAGCTTGTCCTCCTGGTAGTCTGAGATGACAGGGTCTAATGTCCCTCCTCGTTCATGTGTGGGAAGGTGACATGATCTGTCAGACCCTGCACCTCAGGAGATTCTCGTAGGCGTCTCTTTCCAGGTGGTGATTGAGATCCCCCACAATCAGCACGTGGCTGCAGCTGTGTGCCATCATCAGGTTGTCTAAAGTCTCAGTCAGGTACAGGAGTGAGTCAGGCCCTTGTCGCGGGGGGCGATACAGGGCACACAGTAAGAGGGCTGAGCGGTCTGCCAGCGTTACTCGGAAGTACATCATCTCCATCAGTGGAGGCGTGTCTATGTCGAGTAGCTGGGCCTGCATTCCTTCCTTGAAGCAGACAGCCACTCCACCTCCTGTTCGCTCCTGTCGGTCCCTCCTCACCCAGTGGGTGAAGCCCTGCATCCTGCCATACGTGGGCTCCACCTCACTGTTCAGCCATCTCTGTCACCACAACAACGTCTGCATTGTGTCGTTGCACACAGTTGTGGTATAAGTCTGCAAGGTTAGTCCGGAGACCACGGACGTTGCTAGAGACGACCTTTAGTTGGCGGCGGGCAAGCTCTCTCTCTCTCTCTCTCTCTCTCTCTCTCTCTCTCTCTCTCTCTCTCTCTCTCTCTCTCTCTCTCTCTCTCTCTCTCTCTCTCTCTCTCTCTCTCTCTCTCTCTCTCTCTCTCTCTCTCTCTCTCTCTCTCTCTCTCTCTCTCTCTCTCTCTCTCTCTCTCTCTCTCTCTCTCTCTCTCTCTCTCTCTCTCTCTCTCTCTCTCTCTCTCTCTCTCTCTCTCTCTCTCTCTCTCTCTCTCTCTCTCTCTCTCTCTCTCTCTCTCTCTCTCTCTCTCTCTCTCTCTCTCTCTCTCTCTCTCTCTCTCTCTCTCTCTCTCTCTCTCTCTCTCTCTCTCTCTCTCTCTCTCTCTCTCTCTCTCTCTCTCTCTCTCTCTCTCTCTCTCTCTCTCTCTCTCTCTCTCTCTCTCTCTCTCTCTCTCTCTCTCTCTCTCTCTCTCTCTCTCTCTCTCTCTCTCTCTCTCTCTCTCTCTCTCTCTCTCTCTCTCTCTCTCTCTCTCTCTCTCTCTCTCTCTCTCTCTCTCTCTCTCTCTCTCTCTCTCTCTCTTTTTTTTTTTTTATTTAAACAAAACTTTATACAAAGGAACATGTACCCAAAGGCGCACTGTCGTGTGCTACCTATTCTAAGGGTACTACAATCTATTTCTCTACAATATTTACAAGACTTAAAAATAGATAATATACAAGATGGTCAGCATGTAAATGGAGCACTATTCGTTTCACTTCACTAGCACTATTCACGCACTGCACTACACTGAGTGTCACGTCACAAAGAGTGTCAGAGGAGTTGGCAGTGTCTGTCTCCACTTATGTGCCATCAGTTTGACACTGTGTGTGTTCATCTCCTGGACGTGAGGCACCGCGGCCGTGAACAAGTTCCACATCCTGGAGACGCGTCCTGCGAAGGTGCGTTGATGCTGACACCCGTGGGATCGCGGCACCTCTACGGCGTCACCACCATTGAGCACCGTTCTCGTGCTCCGTGCGGTGACTCTTAGAGGATGACGCAGCCCTGCCAGATGTGGCACTCTTTGCACCTGTGCCTTATGGAACACTACGATCGCCGCCACGTCTCTGCGGTGTTCCAGTGAATCAAGGGGACGCTCAGGCTCTGGGTGAGGTGGTAGTGCAGCATCTACTAGCCGTATGGCGCGGCGTTGGATGCTGTCCAGTCTCCTTCTGTGTGTGGCGGCACAGGACATCCAGGAGAGAGCTGCGTATTCAAGGTGGGGCCGCACCTGTGCCTTGTACAGCAGCAGTCTCCCTTCCTGTCGAGGAAACTGGCGATCCTTCTGAGAGCGGAGATCCTGTGAGAGGCTTTCTTGGCAATGGTTTTGACATGCCTGTCAAACCTCAGCCCTCGATCCACCTCCACTCCAAGTATCTTGACGTCATCTTGGAGTGGGAGCAGCAGCGCCAAAGACAACTTTCCTGCCATTGCTGCCATGGCGGCTGGGGACCGAGAGACAACCATTGCTTGTGTCTTCTCCGGCGCGAATGTCACTTGCCAGCGAGCACCCCACTCCTTTATCACTCGTAGCTGCTGATTGATGGCCTCAGCAGCCCGCCCACTGTCCTGGCGTGGATAGGTATAGGAGAGGGTGCAGTCATCAGCATAGGCCATGACTCCTGGCAGTAGCTGGAGAAGATCATCCACGTAGATATTCCACAGGAGTGGGCCAAGAATTGAACCCTGTGGCACTGATGCCTCCACAGGCAGGGACTCAGATGTTTGCCCGTTGACAACCACCTTGAGGCTTCTGTCCTGCAGGTAATTTCCCAAGAGTCGTAGCAAGCCACCCTGGATGCCTTTAGCACGAAGCTTTTCTAGTAATCCGTTGTGCCATACTTTATCAAAAGCTCCTGCTATGTCCAAAGCAACCACTATAGTGTCCTTGCCGTCGTCGAGGGCGTCCTGCCAATGCCTGGTGAGAAGCATCATTAGGTCGGAGGTTGACCTTCCAGGTCTGAACCCAAACTGTTGGTCTGAGAGGAGGGCATTGTCCTTGAGATGGCTACACACCACCTCTGCCACGACCCTCTCAAACACTTTACCCACCACTGACAACAGGGATATGGGTCTGTAGTTTTTTGGGTCCGTCCTGGAGCTTTTTGTGTGCAGGAACTACTCGAGCCTCCTTCCACACTGAAGGCCAGACGTTTTCCCGTACACAAGTTGTGAAACTTGGGTGAGAGGGGCAGCCAGTTCCTGGGAGCATCGCTTCAGCAGGTGCGGGCTGATGTCATCAGGGCCGGTGGCTTTCTGTGTGTCCAGCCCCGCAATAATCGCTTCACCTGCTGATGCGTCACCTCCACCATGGTGACAGTCTTCTCACATTGCTGGACCAGCTGAGGCGGTGGCTGCTGTGGATTCCCGACCTTCATTTTTCCAGCAAACAAGGAAGCCAGCAACTGTGCCCTCTCCTTACTGCTGGTGGCGACAGTACCGTCCTGCTTGCTGAGGGAGGGATGGATTCTTGGTGGCCAGTTCCTTGTTTGTCCTTAACAAGAGACCACCAAGTTTTGTTTCCTACGCCAGTGCCACACAGTTTCCGGCGCAGGCTTTCCTCCCACTTTTTTAAGGCCCACTTGCTGGTTACCACCATCCTCCTGCATGCAGCCCTGTGCAGGTCCTTGTTGCGCCGAGTCGGGTTCCTCTTGTAGCGGAGCCAGGCAGCATACTTTGCCTCGGCAGCAACACGGCAACGGTAGCCAAACCATGGCTGATCCGTCGATCTGGTGGTCTCTCTCTCTCTCTCTCTCTCTCTCTCTCTCTCTCTCTCTCTCTCTCTCTCTCTCTCTCTCTCTCTCTCTCTCTCTCTCTCTCTCTCTCTCTCTCTCTCTCTCTCTCTCTCTCTCTCTCTCTCTCTCTCTCTCTCTCTCTCTCTCTCTCTCTCTCTCTCTCTCTCTCTCTCTCTCTCTCTCTCTCTCTCTCTCTCTCTCTCTCTCTCTCTCTCTCTCTCTCTCTCTCTCTCTCTCTCTCTCTCTCTCTCTCTCTCTCTCTCTCTCTCTCTCTCTCTCTCTCTCTCTCTCTCTCTCTCTCTCTCTCTCTCTCTCTCTCTCTCTCTCTCTCTCTCTCTCTCTCTCTCTCTCTCTCTCTCTCTCTCTCTCTCTCTCTCTCTCTCTCTCTCTCTCTCTCTCTCTCTCTCTCTCTCTCTCTCTCTCTCTCTCTCTCTCTCTCTCTCTCTCTCTCTCTCTCTCTCTCTCTCTCTCTCTCTCTCTCTCTCTCTCTCTCTCTCTCTCTCTCTCTCTCTCTCTCTCTCTCTCTCTCTCTCTCTCTCTCTCTCTCTCTCTCTCTCTCTCTCTCTCTCTCTCTCTCTCTCTCTCTCTCTCTCTCTCTCTCTCTCTCTCTCTCTCTCTCTCTCTCTCTCTCTCTCTCATGTCTTGTTTAACTATAGTAAATTTCTTGTAAAAACTATCATAATTATAAATCTAATAAATTTAAGTGCTTATCTAATCTGTTTTTAAACATTGTCAAACTAGTGCTATTTACAACCCTCTCTGGCAATGCATTCCAGAAGTCTACCAGCCTATGACTAAAGAAATATTTTCTTATATCTAACCTGCAGCCTTGCTTTCTAATCTTCCTGTCATGATTTATAGTCCTTTTTCCCTCCTCTAAGGTAAAGAAAGATCTCACATCTATGTAGTTTGTATCTGAGAACATTTTGAATAACTCTATCATATCCCCTCTTATATATCTCCTTTCAAATGGAAACATGTTTAATTCCTTTAATCTATGTCTATAATCCAGGCGCTTTAATGCAGGTATCATCCTAGTTGCTCTTCTCTGAACTGCTTCTAACATGTTGATATCCTGCCTATAATGGGGTGACCAGGCCTGTATGCAATACTCTAAATGGGGCCTGACATAGGAATTATATAAGCTACGCACCACTTCCTTACTTTTATAACTAACATTTCTATTTATAAAATCCAGGATCCTATTTGCCCTATTTCTTGCTTCTAAACATTGCTTTGAAAATTCCATAGTCCTGTCTATCACTACTCCTAAATCCTTTCCCTCCTCTACTGCCTCTAGCCAACATCCCTTCATCTCATAGCTAAAGTTTGTGTTGTCTTTACCTAAATGTATAACCTGACACTTTTTAGAATTAAACTCCATCTGCCACCTGTCTGCCCATGCTATCAGCCTGTCCAGGTCTCGTTGTATTTTGTAATTGTCCTTTTCATCCTGTACTGCACATGCTATCTTAGTATCATCTGCAAACTTTGATACTTTGCTACTAATTCCTATATCTAAATCGTTAATGTACACCAAGAAAAGAAGAGGTTCTAGCATAGATCCTTGGGGTACCCCATTAACCACTTCCTTCCACTCAAACATTGCCCCATTTAATACTACTCTGTTTCCTATCAGAAAACCATTCACTAATCCAATCAACTAACCTACCCCCTATCCCATGTAGTCTCAATTTGTACACTAGCCTCCTATGCGGTACCTTATCAAACAAACGCCTTGCTAAAATCTAGTTATATAACATCTATGTTATTTCCATCATCTAACTCCTTGTTAATATATTCTAAGATATCGAGCAAATTTGTAAGACAGGACCTCCCTGATCTAAAGCCATGTTGGGTATCTCTAATTAATCTATTCTCATTTAAATGCTCCCAAATACTACCCTTAATGATTTTCTCTAGTATCTTACATACTATAATAGTTAAACTGATCGGTCTATAATTATTCGCCTCATTCTTCCTACCTTTTTTTAAATATTGGTGTCACATTAGCTAACTTCCAGTCTAACTTCCATTTTAACCTTGAAATGCGAATGATACGGTAAGATGAAAGGAAGAGCGAGGAAGGAAAATAAATGAAAACAAAAAGGAAGGAGGAAGACTGCAGTTGGAGGAGGAGAAAGAGGAGGAGGAGGAAAGGCATGACGCTGGGGAATCCTCTACCAATGAACTCTCTCTCTCTCTCTCTCTCTCTCTCTCTCTCGTGGAAGAAAAGAGTGGAAGAGTAATGTGGAAGAGATCTTTATTGTAGGAGGAGGAGGAGGAGGAGGAGGAGGAGGTGGAGTGGAAGAGAAGGAGGAGGAGAAGAGGAAGAGGAGGAAGAGGAGGAGGAGGAGGAGGAGGAGGAGGAGATAGCAGCGGTAATAACAATGAAGAGAAGTGGAGGAGCAGGGTGGACGATGGAGGGAGGAGGAAAAGGGAGGCGCTGGAAGGTAAAGACGGTGGAGGAAATGGTGGTGCTGGTGGTGGTGGTGGTGGCGGTGGTGGTGGTAGAAGAAGTTATTGGATAAATGACAGTGAAGAAGAAAAGATAAGGAAGATAAAGGGAAGCTGACAGTGATAGATGGACGAGGTTGAGAGATGATAGTGATGGTGGTGACGATAATGGTGAAGAAGAAGAACAACAACAATAACAACAAAAACAACAATAACAACAACAAAAACAACAATAACAACAACAAAAACAACAATAACAACAACAACAACAACAACAACAACAAAAACAATAACAACAACAATAACAAAAACAAAACAACAACAAAACAAAACAAAACAACAACAACAATAACAACAACAACAACAACAACTACTACTACTACTACTACTACTACAACAAAAAGTAGTAGTAGAAGAAGAAGAAGGAAAGAAAGAAGAAACTAATACAGAGAGAGAGAGAGAGAGAGAGAGAGAAGAGAGAGAGAGAGAGAGAGAGAGAGAGAGAGAGAGAGAGAGAGAGAGAGAGAGAGAGAGAGAGAGAGAGAGAGAGACTCATGAACCTTTCGCTTCGCTGAGCAAAATAATCTTCATCGTCTTCCTTCCTTCACTCGCCTGGCCTTCCCTCGCCCACTTAGCTCCACCACTACTGTCGAGAAGCTCTAGTGGATGTTATTCAGACTTACAAGGGTGCTTTTCATGCTTCTGGTGGTGGTTTTCATTAGTGTTGTGTACCATATATTGAAATGCTTCTGTGCCTCATCTCCACTACATTCGAAGCCTCTTTAAATTAAGTAACACGGATTTTAAAGTTTGCTCTAACGAAACACTCTAAAGGCAACGGTTAACCTCTTCAGTACCATGACGCGTTTTCATATTTGTTTTGCTTGCTATAGTGATTTTAAACATCTTCAGAAGCATATATGGGGATTAAAAAAAGTGAAGACTCTGGCCATTAATCTTCTGACCTCAATAGACCCTTCCTAATGTCAATAAAATCGCCTAATTAAACCCAAAACTCAAGGTAGAAATGAGTCCCAGTACTAAAGAAGTTAATAATTTATGTGGCGAGAGAGAGCAAAGCATTTCTCAACACCGGTCTCTATACCATGAATGAAAAATATCTCTATCTTAAAAAAAAAAAAAAAAAACTTTACTTGAAATGTTCCGCTTGTCTTGGACCAACAACGTATTATGAGAAGACTTACATGCCATACTACTTCAAGATCGGAAGAAAGGAGAGAGAGAGAGAGAGAGAGAGAGAGAGAGAGAGAGAGAGAGAGAGAGAGAGAGAGAGAGAGAGAGAGAGAGAGAGAGAGAGAGAGAGAGAGAAGGAAAATTAAAGGAATAACAGAAGGAGGAGGACCAAGAAAAGGAGGAGAAGGAGGAGGAGGAGGACGAGGAGGAAGAGAAGGAGGAGTAGAACAGGCAAAACAAGATCAAGAGAAAGAAAAGAAAGAAATATTATGAACGAGAAGAAATAAGAGAAGGAAGAGGAAGAGGAGGAGCAGAAGATAATAATACCACGTGATAGAAGACGGAGGAAGAGGAAGAGGAGGAGGAGGAGGAGGAGGAGGAGGAGGAGGACCCACGTGAGAAATTTCAAGGTCACCTCTCTCTCTCTCTCTCTCTGGCAAAATAAACAAACAATGGTACAAAATAAAAAGTTAATCATTTGCTTATAGTAATTCATTAATTTATCACACCTGTTGCTAATTAAAGGTGTGTTATACGATAATTAGATACAACCCCCTCCCCTTTCATCTCTTTACGAACGATTTTACGCTCTGATCTCCAAAGTAATATCCAGATAAAGACCATCTTTGAGGCAAATATGGATTTACTCAAATGTTGGATAAATGAGAAACTTAATCATATTCCATCTCAGTGCATATTATATAATGGAATCACAGACATACTTGAAGAGAAGCCACCAATAACGATACTGAACAACTTAAGTTTGCTGGTTGCTGAATTGAAGGAAAAAAATAGTGAAATGAAGGTACAAGTTTGTCAGATTGTATCACCTCCTAGTCCTCATGAAATACAAGCAAAAGTACAAGAGTATAATGAACAGCTAGTTAAATGGGGTGAGGCTAATGGTATAAATATAATTAAAACGGCTCCTTCATTCACACTGAGCACAGGCGAGATAGATGACCTGTGCTTCGAAACAAAACTTAGTAAATATCCCACGTTAAACAGATTGGGAGCGATCAAGTTACTAAGTACCATCAAAAGGCAGTGCTTAGATTTTCATCTCAGCAGTAATTGGGAAGATATTAAGAAGAGTATAAACACACATACACCTCAACGAAGTGAAAATAGATACTTAGATCACAACCTTAGATCAGTTAACCGAGAACAAGCCCAAACAAACTGGATTACGCGGCCAGACAACCTACGCAGGTATGGTTTCCCTATGTTCTCAGAGCAAAACAACACAAGGTAAAGCGGCCCCTAGACGTTCAATATTATTGCGAAATATTTTAGTTTGCGCAATATAATTGATCGTGTGTGGGCAATATTGAAAGGTTGTGCAATATATTGTGTGATTTTCAAAAACTTGAAAATATATTGCACAAACGGGATAATATTGTGTCGTCTGTTGGCTATACTGCGCAATATCCTGTCAGTTTCTCTCCAGCGGTCGTGTGAGGTGTTTGTCTCTCTCTCTCTTCCTTTTTTCGATTTCAGGAGCAACCAAAGCAAGGAGTTCATCAAATAATTCTCCGTTCATTCGTACAAAGTTGCGGAAATCATTTGGTTCAATTACTCTCAGTTCATTGAGTCTCTGTCATTAGTCTAGATGTACCAAGGCCGAAGGAGTGGAGGATGTATGGGTAAAGATACAGTGCAGGAGTGGCCGGCCATCATCATTGGTTGTGTGTACAGACATCCCAAGGCCTTAGCCACATCATTTGACTATATTGAAGAAGTTTTTAGGATAATATGTTTGCGTGAGAAAAGTGTTTTTATCCTCGGTGATTTTAATGATGACATGTTGACACAAGGCAATAAAATCAGTAAGTTAATAAAAAACAACAAGTTGACACAAATAATAGATAAACCTACAAGAACAACATCAACATCAGCTACGTTACTAGACCTTATAATAACTAACAATCCAGATGTCATTTTATCACAAGACGTTGTTCCTCAAGTCATAGCTGACCACGATTTAATATCTGCTGTTTTAAATATAAGAAAGCCTAGAAAACTGCCTTTGGTAAAAACTTTTCGTAAATTGAAGAACTACGATAAAGACACTTTCTGCTCACTCCTCCTTAATAATGTTCATCACATGAAAAATATACTTTTAACTGATAATGTCAACAAACAAGTGGACATTTTTAATGATGTTTTTTATCAATTGTCTTAACATGTGTGCCCCTCTTGTAACTAAAGCAGTGAAAGGAAAACCTACACCATGGATGAATGATGATATTCGTGAGGCAATGAAACACCGAGATAACTTACAAAGTGAGCTTAAAATCGACACGACAAATTCACAGTTACGGGAGCGTTATAAGATAGCTAAGAAACAAGTAAAGCAATTAATTAACAAAACTAGGACGGATCACTATCACGACCGTCTTAAAGACAGTAAAGGGAACACTTCGGGAACATGGAACATCATTAAAGAAATTATCCCGAGTCAGAAAAATAAACATAATGCCTATAACTTTGAAAACCTAAGTGAGAAAGCCGAAGAGTTCAATAATTTCTTTGCTACGGTTGGAGAATCCACTTTTAAACGCTCACAGAAAGAACTATTTAATGAAGGTAAATCTATCGCCCAACCTCCTCAGTCAAATATCAATATTGTCTCTGCTTTTAGACCACAACCTGTAGATACTAATACCATTATTTTAACAGTCAAAGATCTTAATGCCACTAGCTCTGTCGGCTCTGATGGCATAAAGTTAAGGTTTCTCACAGATGCGCTTGGTGTAATAGTTCCTTTCCTCACGTGTATAGTCAACACATCCTTGGTAACGGGAGTGTTCCCTGAGATATGGAAGCATGCACTGGTTGTCCCGATACATAAAAATGGTGACTCTGACTGTGTGAATAATTATAGACCAATATCTATACTACCCATTATATCGAAAGTACTGGAAAAAATTGTTGCTAAACAGCTATCATGTTACCTAGAATCTAACAATTTATTGTCTAAGAGTCAACATGCTTTCGACCAAAATTATTTACTGAGACTGCCCTCACCACCCTCACAGATAGACTATATGAAAACATGGACAACAAGAAAATTTCATTGTTAACTTTGTGTGACCTCTCCAAGGCATTCGACACTGTCAACCATAAGATCCTTTTACATAAATGCTCTTTATTAAATATTGATTACTTTTGGTTCGATAACTATTTGAAAGATAGAAGCATGTCAGTTCGCCTTGAAAACAATATTTCTAGAAAGAAAAATATTAGCTATGGGGTCCCACAAGGCTCGATCCTTGGTCCAATTTTATTTGGTATTTATGTAAATGACTTACATGCACATGTTGACTGTTTCCTGACACAATATGCGGACGACACCCAATTCTTACACTCGGGAACTGTTGAAGACCTTAATCAAATCATAAAAGACACTGAGAACACTCATGATAAATGTCGAGATTACTTTCTTAAGAATGGTTTGATGTTTAACTCCTCAAAAACTCAATGTATTTTTATAGGAAATCGGCAACTGCTATCTAAAATTCCACCAAACACAACGATAAATTTTAATGGGAACATCATACACCCATGTAATCATGTAAAACCTTAGGGGTTTATATTGACCGTTTTATGCTGTTTGACGTCCACATTAATGAGTTAAACAAAAAAGCAATTGGTATTTTGATGTATATCAGCAGAATAGGTGACAAATTAGATAAACATACCAGAATTATTGTTGTACAGACACTTGTTCTAAACTTAATTGAATATTGCATTAGAATATGGGGGTCTACAAGCAACACGTTAATATCTAGTGCACAGAAATTGCAAAATTTTGCCGCAAGAGTAGCAGTGGGAGGAGTAAAGAAATATGACCATGTATCTCCATGTTTTGAGGAACTGAAATGGTTAAGATTAAAACAGAAACATGTATTTGATGTAGGTGTCACTATTTTTAAAGTTTTACGAGGATTTTATCCAGAATGGTTTTTAGCCTTAAGCACCAGACAAGCAGTCACTAGCAGCATCACCAGACAGAGGCACAGCTTGTATGTGACGCGTTCTAAGACACACAGTGGAGACAGACGCACTGCTGTACTGGGAGTCAAGCTGTGGAACGCTCTCTCGACCTTCCTCACACATGCGCCCTCTCTTAACACTTTTAAAGCTAGACTTAAGGATTTTCTCCTAACAAGTAATGTTTAAGTTTAAGATAGGTTTATACTGTCATTTTAAAGAAATGTTACCTTTTATGTCTGTTACACCTTATACTCGTATTCTTATCATACCTCATTTTATGTATATGAATGTATTGTTTAATCATGTGTTTTTCATTCTACTGTAATTACTGAATATTTATTGCAATTTGAGTAATAACCACATCTGTGGATAATAAAATATCTGAATCTGAATCTGAATCTCTCTCTCTCTCTCTCTCTCTCTCTCTCTCTCTCTCTCTCTCTCTCTCTTCCTTTTCCCTCTTTCCCTCTTTCCTCCTTCTTACCCTCCTCCTCCTCCTCTTCCTGTGTGTATTTGCCTCTTCTCCAATCCCTACTTCTCCTTCCTCCTCTTCTGAAAAACTACTCTTCACCTCCACTATTTTCAAAACGCTTTACTTCAAGGGACACAAGATTTTCAAAGGATATTTTTTACGATTCTAGTGACTGATTGACATTTCGTATATCATCAATTGGAG
>NW_025541481.1:57500-64937 GCF_017591435.1 Portunus trituberculatus | reverse complement strand
TAATAAGTATCCCCTTTAGCCCATAAATTCCCGTGAAAAGTCCACATGGTATAGAAAAGCAAAAAAAAAAAAAAATAACAAGTACATATAGTTTACTTGTTAAAGCGTCTTATTTTTGTGTTTTGAAGATCTTTTCTGAAAAAAAAACTATCTCGATCGAAAATTTTGTATAATCAAGTCATTTTACATTGTTATGCTTCAAAAGGATAAAATTGATGAAAACAAACCAATATAGAGAAACGAAATAAAAGTAACAAAAACGTGTTATTTTAGTAGTTTTCAGCTTGTTTTGCACCAAAACACAGAGATGCAGACAAAACGCGTATATACACACTATTTTAGGCACCAATAATCAGGAAAGCAGTCAAAACAAATATATACACTATATTTGTTAAGACGTCTTATTTATGTGTTTTGAAGATGTTTTCTGAAGAAAAAAACTATCTCGACTGAATATTTTGTATGTTCAAGTAATTTTACATTGTTGTGATTTATAACGACAAAATTGATGAAAAGAATCCAATATAGAGAAAAAAAAAAAACTATCTCGATCGAAAATTTTGTATAATCAAGTCATTTTACATTTTTATGCTTCAAAAGGATAAAATTGATGAAAACAAACCAATATAGAGAAACGAAATAATAGTAACAAAAACGTGTTATTTTAGTAGTTTTCAGCTTGTTTTGCACCAAAACACAGAGATGCAGACAAAACGCGTATATACACACTATTTGTTTAAAGAACTGAAATATGTTAGAATATGGGTTATTTTGGTGGCTTACAGCATTTTAGGCACCAATAATCAGGAAAGCAGTCAAAACAAATATATACACTATATTTGTTAAGACGTCTTATTTATGTGTTTTGAAGATGTTTTCTGAAGAAAAAAACTATCTCGACTGAATATTTTGTATGTTCAAGTCATTTTACATTGTTGTGATTTATAACGACAAAATTGATGAAAAGAATCCAATATAGAGAAACAAAATAGATGTAACCAAGTTTTCAGCTTTTTTTTGCACCAAAACACAGAAAAGATAGGATGTGCTGGTTTTCCTTTTCTCCTCCTACTCCCTTTTTTTTTTTTTTATTTAAACAAACACAGAAGAAAGATAGGGATGTGTTCTCAAGACTTAAAAATAGATAATATACAAGATGGTCAGCATGGAGCACTATTTTTTCACTTCACTAGCACTATTCACGCACTGCACTACACT
Organism: Portunus trituberculatus; assembly: GCF_017591435.1. NCBI lineage: Eukaryota > Metazoa > Arthropoda > Malacostraca > Decapoda > Portunidae > Portunus > Portunus trituberculatus. The sequence goes on along the minus strand of NW_025541481.1, from coordinate 63,719 downwards.
GAGTGTCACGTCACAAAGAGTGTCAGAGGAGTTTGTTTTATTTAAACACTGTAACTTGATACAGAAGTTCCAACATGGAGACGCGTCCTGCGAAGGTGCGTTGAAACCCGTGGGATCGCGGCACTGTCACCACCATTGAGCACCGTTCTCGTGCTCCGTGCGGTGACTCTTAGAGGATGACGCAGCCCTGCCAGATGTGGCACTCTTTGCACCTTCTGGAACACTACGATCGCCGCCACGTCTCTGCGGTGTTCCAGTGAATCAAGAGGACGCTCAGGCTCTGGGTGAGGTGGTATTGCAGCATCTACTAGCCGTATGGCGCGGCGTTGGATGCTGTCCAGTCTCCTTCTGTGTGGCGGCACAGGACATACTCAAGGTGGGGCCGCACCTGTGCCTTGTACAGCAGCAGTCTCCCTTCCTGTCGAGGAAACTGGCGATCCTTCTGAGAGCGGAGATCCTGTGAGAGGCTTTCTTGGCAATGGTTTTGACATGGCTGTCAAACCTCAGCCCTCGATCCACCTCCACTCCAAGTATCTTGACGTCATCTTGGAGTGGAGAGCAGCAGCGCCAAAAGACAACTTTCCTGCCATTGCTGCCATGGCGGCTGGGGACCGAGAGACAACCATTGCCTGTGTCTTCTCCGGCGCGAATGTCACTTGCCAGCGAGCACCCCACTCCTCTATCACTCGTAGCTGCTGATTGATGGCCTCAGCAGCCCGCCCACTGTCCTGGCGTGGATAGGTATAGGAGAGGGTGCAGTCATCAGCATAGGCCATGACTCCTGGCAGTAGCTGGAGAAGATCATCCACGTAGATATTCCACAGGAGTGGGCCAAGAATTGAACCCTGTGGCACTGATGCCTCCACAGGCAGGGACTCAGATGTTTGCCCGTTGACAACCACCTTGAGGCTTCTGTCCTGCAGGTAATTCCCTAGGAGTCGTAACAAGCCACCCTGGATGCCTTTAGCACGAAGCTTTTCTAGTAATCCGTTGTGCCATACTTTATCAAAAGCTCCAGCTATGTCCAAAGCAACCACTATAGTGTCCTTGCCGTCGTCGAGGGCGTCCTGCCACTGCCTGGTGAGGAGCATCATTAGGTCGGAGGTTGACCTTCCAGGTCTGAACCCAAACTGTTGGTCTGAGAGGAGGGCATTGTCCTTGAGATGGCTACACACCACCTCTGCCACGACCCTCTCAAACACTTTACCCACCACTGACAACAGGGATATGGGTCTGTAGTTTTTTGGGTCCGTCCTGGAGCATTTTTTGTGTGCGGGAACTACTCGAGCCTCCTTCCACACTGAAGGCCAGACGTTTTCCCGTACACAAGTTGTGAAGACTTGGGTGAGAGGGGCAGCCAGTTCCTGGGAGCATCGCTTCAGCAGGTGCGGGCTGATGTCATCAGGGCCGGTGGCTTTCTGTGTGTCCAGCCCCCGCAATAATCGCTTCACCTGCCGATGCGTCACCTCCACCATGGTGACAGTCTTCTCACATTGCTGGACCAGCTGAGGCGGTGTCTGCTGTGGATTCCCCACCTTCATTTTTCCAGCAAACAAGGAAGTCAGCAACTGTGCCCTCTCCTTACTGCTGGTGGCGACAGTACCGTCCTGCTTGCTGAGGGGAGGGATGGATTCTTGGTGGCCAGTTCCTTGTTTGTCCTTAACAAGGGACCACCAAGTTTTGTTTCCTACGCCAGTGCCACACAGTTTCCGGCGCAGGCTTTCCTCCCACTTTTTTAAGGCCCACTTGCTCCTCCTCCTCCTTCTCCTCTTTCCTTCCTCTTCCTCCTTCTATTCCTTCTCCTCTTCCAATTTCTTCTTGTCTTCTTCTTCCTCTTCTTCTTCTTCTTTTTTCTTCTTCTTCTCTTCCTCCTCCTCCTCCTCCTCCTCCTCCTCCTCCTTCTTCTTCTTCTTCTTCTTCTTCTTCTTCTTCTTCTTCTTCTTCTTCTTCTTCTTCTTCTTCTTCTTCTTCTTCTTCTTCTTTTCCTCTTTTCTTCTTCTTCTTCTTCTTCTTCTTCTTCTTCTTCTTCTTCTTCTTCTTCTTCTTCTTCTTCCTTCTTCTTCTTTTCTTCTTGTTTTCTTTTTCTTCTTCTTCTTCATTTTCTTCTTTTTTCTTCTTTTCTTCTTCTTCTTCTTCTTCTTCTTCTTCTTCTTCTTCTTCTTCTTCTTCTTCTTCTTCTTCTTCTTCTTCTTCTTCTTCTTCTTCTTCTTCTTCTTCTTCTTCTTCTTCTTCTTCTTCTTCTTCTTCTTCTTCTTCTTCTTCTTCTTCTTCTTCTTCTTTGTTATTGTTGTTGTTTTTATTGTTATTATTCTTTTCCTTTCTTTTCTTGATCTTCTTATTCATTATTCTGTTTCTTTTCTGCATATTCTCCTCCTCCTCCTCCTCCTCTTTCTCCTCCTTTTACTTCTTCCAATTTTGTTATTGTTGTTGTTATTTTTGCTTTTGTTTTTGCTGTTTTTCTTCTCCTTTTGTTCTTTCATATACTTGTTATTACTTTTGTCTCCTTTGTTTTGCTTCATCCACTTCCACCACCACCACAACCACCATCACCACCACCACCACCTCCTCCTTCTCCTCCTCCTTCTCCTCTTCCTCCTCCTCCTCCCCACCCCACCTTCAGCACAGCAGATTACCTTGGTGGTGGTGATGGTGGAGGTGTGTGAACGGTGATGAAGGTGAGAGTAAGAGGCAAGAGTATGTAGTGGTGATGAGATGAAAGTGATGCTGCATTTTTGTATTAAGAAACGAAATTGACTGAAAATTATTAGTATTTTCATTTATTTGTTGTATTTTTGAAACACTTTGAGAGAGAGAGAGAGAGAGAGAGAGAGAGAGAGAGAGAGAGAGAGAGAGAGAGAGAGAGAGAGAGAGATTCCCCATCGTTGTCACGGAAAGTGAAATTTCGTTCCTAACTGGTTTTCTTCTCCAGCTGTGAGGGGAGGGAGGGAGGGAGGGAGGGAGGAGGAAACGTCATCTGTTGTTAGAGGAAAGAATGGACGGGAGGGAGAAAAGAAGGCTTGAGAGAGTAAAAGAAAGAAAACTTCATAGCGAGCGTGTGTGAATCCTTTACAGAGAGAGAGAGAGAGAGAGAGAGAGAGAGAGAGAGAGAGAGAGAGAGAGAGAGAGAAATTTCCTGAAAGATGAAGGTTGCCTCTCCCAACATTCCTCTTCCTCTCCCATCCCCCTCCCTCTCCTTCCCTAGCCATCACTTGGTCCCTGCGTTTCCCCCTCCTCTCCCCTCTCCCATACATTCCTTTCCTCCCATTTCCCTTCCTTCTCCTTTTTCCTCTACTTCATTCTATTCTCCCTTGTGTTTTTCCTCTTCCTCCTCCTTCATCTCCTCCTTCTCATTCTCTCTTTCATTCTTCTACGTACTTTCTCTTCCTATTTCCTTATCTTCTTTTCTTTCATCACTTATTCTCTCCTTCCTTCGCATCTTATCTACTCTTCCCTTTTTTCCCTTTTGTTAATCCCCTGTCACTGGGTCCACCACCATCACCGCCAACACAACCAACGATTTTTTTTTCACATGTAAATTCTACTATATCATAAAATTTCATTACTTTCAATAGTAACACTTCAATACTGAAAAGGAATTAAATGGAGGAGGAGGAGGAGGAGGAAGTGAAAGCATACAGGGAATTCTATAATTGCTACGTGAATGGAGAAAAAAAGATACAACGAAAAAGAAAAAAGAAATAAAACAGAAAGGAAAATATGGACACACACACACACTCTCTCTCTCTCTCTCTCTCTCTCTCTCTCTCTCTCTCTCTCTCTCTCTTTCTCTTTTTCTCTTGTAAACAAATTGTTCTTAATTAAGACAGATTCGAATCTCGTGTATTCACGATCGGCTGCAGGTCATCCTTTACTTTCTTACATACCGCAGATACTCGCCATTTCGCACCTCAGCCAGCCGTCCGGCCAAACTATTCTGAGTAGACCATGAACGTTATTGTAAATATATGATAAACGATATCTGGCGCCGCCCACAGGCTTGGATTCAACAGGGAGAGATGGGAGGTCTGGTCATGTCCCGTGAGGACTATGAAGTCTAAGGTGCTATGTGACAAGGTGGTGTTAATTATAGCAGCTGTGTGCCACTCAACCTGCATTAATCCTTTCTGACTATGCCTTGTCAAGATTGAAATGGGTTCAAATTAACTTATTTTATATTTTGTTTGACTTAATTTTAGCAATGTTACCAGAATTCTACAATCACTGTTGTGTATAATGATGAAAAAAAAAGTGTCCTATCTTGCGTATGAGGCGAGTCAAGACAAGTTAAATCACTCTCTCTCTCTCTCTCTCTCTCTCTCTCTCTCTCTCTCTCTCTCTCTCTCTCTCTCTCTCTCTCATTATTCTCTCTTATTCTTTATTTTCCTTTGCCACTTCCTTCATCAACTCCACCTATCACCCCATCCCTCTCCCCTCCTCCTCCTGTACTATCCCGCTTTGATTCTCTGTGGGTAGTTAGATGTAGTTACCAAGCAGCCAGGTATGTTGCTGTTTGGCTTTCCTCTGTATCACTTTTTATTCCTCCATCTCTTCCTCCTTTCCTCCTCCTCCTCCTCCTCCTCCTCCTCCTCCTCCTCCTCCTCCTCCTCCTCCTCCTCCTCCTCCTCCTCCTCAACTTGGTCCCTAAATGGTCGATCGAATTCAGGGCTGAGGTCAGTCAGGTCACTCTCACTTTTCACACACACACACACACACACACACACACACACACACACACACACACACACACACACACACACACACACACACACACACACACACACACACACACACACACACACACACACACACACACACACACACACACACACACACACACATATGTAATTGTAAATTACTTATTGGTTACCAGTAAATTATACTCTCATAAAAATTGATATAAAATCCATCCTTCCATATATATATATATATATATATATATATATATATATATATATATATATATATATATATATATATATATATATATATATATATATATATATATATATATATATAGTTTCATCACCTTCCGTGGCGTTTAACTGGTTTAATGGTTTGATTTTTATTTACTGTTCTAAAAGATTGAAGGTGGTGATGCATCTCTCATCAAGGTGTCAGCTGACTGTATATTCCATACCCTCTCTGTATTTAGCAACTTATCAAACGCTTTCAGGGACACCATCAAGCATGTACTCCGTATTCTTTTCGATTTTCCAAAATACAGTTCCCTTAAAAACTCTTGCTGAAGATCCAGGCTCATTTATTCGATGTGTCCACTTCCTTACCGATATTTGCTTATGTCTGTCAGCTTCTATTTCTGTATCCAGAATATTTCACAATACAGTGATTTTGACACACTATTAATCACTATATTTGCCACTGCCATGTAGAGCAACGATGGTGATATCCTCAGAGTATCACGGTGGTTATATAAGTGTTGGTGAGATCCCGGAAAACACACTCTTGAGATCAGCCAGTGATCTCAGATCTAAGCCTAATTGCTCGAATTACTTGCTTATGTGCGAACACTCACTTGGCTTTGGAAAATTAGGAGCAAGTAACTTAGACACTTGAGTTGCCTCTGAACTTATCTGTCGTGGTGACATAACACAAACAATCTCTCTCTCTCTCTCTCTCTCTCTCTCTCTCTCTCTCTCTCTCTCTCTCTCTCTCTCTCTCTCTCTCTCTCTCTCTCTCTCTCTCTCTCTCTCTCTCTCTCTCCTTATTCCTTTTCCTCCTCATTTTCTTCGTCCTCTTCCTGTCATATTTTACCGTCTCCTCTTCCCTTTCTTTTTTTTTCTTTATATAGGTAGAGAAATAATCAATTATTCGTTTACTTTGCCTTCTATTTTTCAAGTTTATACAAGTTAAAGCTGTCGTGTCTGCAAGTTGCACGATCTTGTTGCGTCCCTAATCTTAAAGACTGCTTTGTGGGCTCAAGGGAACGCCTTTGAGTTTTTAATAAATTTTACTATAGTATATTATTTACAAACATTTACACTTTACGACCCTTACGACAACAAAGAAAACCACGAAAACCACGAAATTTTAATCACTCTCTTCACGCAAGGTCCACCTTCAAATGCCTCATATTCTGCCACATTATATCTTGAACTCAAATTCATTACACACACAATAACTTTATTGATAACAAATTTTCTCTCTTCACTTAGATTTTTTCTAATGTTCCAGATTTCTTCACAATATTCCCGTTATCCA
>NW_025541481.1:47500-52500 GCF_017591435.1 Portunus trituberculatus | reverse complement strand
TCTCTCTCTCTCTCTCTCTCTCTCTCTCTCTCTCTCTCTCTCTCTCTCTCTCTCTCTCTCTCTCTCTCTCTCTCTCTCTCTCTCTCTCTCTCTCTCTCTCTCTCTCTCTCTCTCTCTCTCTCTCTCTCTCTCTCTCTCTCTCTCTCTCTCTCTCTCTCTCTCTCTCTCTCTCTCTCTCTCTCTCTCTCTCTCTCTCTCTCTCTCTCTCTCTCTCTCTCTCTCTCTCTCTCTCTCTCTCTCTCTCTCTCTCTCTCTCTCTCTCTCTCTCTCTCTCTCTCTCTCTCTCTCTCTCTCTCTCTCTCTCTCTCTCTCTCTCTCTCTCTCTCTCTCTCTCTCTCTCTCTCTCTCTCTCTCTCTCTCTCTCTCTCTCTCTCTCTCTCTCTCTCTCTCTCTCTCTCTCTCTCTCTCTCTCTCTCTCTCTCTCTCTCTCTCTCTCTCTCTCTCTCTCTCTCTCTCTCTCTCTCTCTCTCTCTCTCTCTCTCTCTCTCTCTCTCTCTCTCTCTCTCTCTCTCTCTCTCTCTCTCTCTCTCTCTCTCTCTCTCTCTCTCTCTCTCTCTCTCTCTCTCTCTCTCTCTCTCTCTCTCTCTCTCTCTCTCTCTCTCTCTCTCTCTCTCTCTCTCTCTCTCTCTCTCTCTCTCTCTCTCTCTCTCTCTCTCTCTCTCTCTCTCTCTCTCTCTCTCTCTCTCTCTCTCTCTCTCTCTCTCTCTCTCTCTCTCTCTCTCTCTCTCTCTCTCTCTCTCTCTCTCTCTCTCTCTCTCTCTCTCTCTCTCTCTCTCTCTCTCTCTCTCTCTCTCTCTCTCTCTCTCTCTCTCTCTCTCTCTCTCTCTCTCTCTCTCTCTCTCTCTCTCTCTCTCTCTCTCTCTCTCTCTCTCTCTCTCTCTCTCTCTCTCTCTCTCTCTCTCTCTCTCTCTCTCTCTCTCTCTCTCTCTCTCTCTCTCTCTCTCTCTCTCTCTCTCTCTCTCTCTCTCTCTCTCTCTCTCTCTCTCTCTCTCTCTCTCTCTCTCTCTCTCTCTCTCTCTCTCTCTCTCTCTCTCTCTCTCTCTCTCTCTCTCTCTCTCTCTCTCTCTCTCTCTCTCTCTCTCTCTCTCTCTCTCTCTCTCTCTCTCTCTCTCTCTCTCTCTCTCTCTCTCTCTCTCTCTCTCTCTCTCTCTCTCTCTCTCTCTCTCTCTCTCTCTCTCTCTCTCTCTCTCTCTCTCTCTCTCTCTCTCTCTCTCTCTCTCTCTCTCTCTCTCTCTCTCTCTCTCTCTCTCTCTCTCTCTCTCTCTCTCTCTCTCTCTCTCTCTCTCTCTCTCTCTCTCTCTCTCTCTCTCTCTCTCTCTCTCTCTCTCTCTCTCTCTCTCTCTCTCTCTCTCTCTCTCTCTCTCTCTCTCTCTCTCTCTCTCTCTCTCTCTCTCTCTCTCTCTCTCTCTCTCTCTCTCTCTCTCTCTCTCTCTCTCTCTCTCTCTCTCTCTCTCTCTCTCTCTCTCTCTCTCTCTCTCTCTCTCTCTCTCTCTCTCTCTCTCTCTCTCTCTCTCTCTCTCTCTCTCTAAATCAGAGTCCTATATCGACATAATCATCATCATCAATACACTACATTTTCATCTAATTTCTCCCTGACGGACACACGAATAGCAGGAAACCTTTCTTCTGGCTGGTGATGTCTGGAGGCCAAATGCCAAAACCAAGCCCTGCCGGTTCAAGTACAGGTTGAAATATTAACTTATTGCCATGAAAATATACACACAGAAAGAATATACACTACTTAGATGTGTAGATGTGTGGGTGGGAGGTGGGAGGTTGGAGGTGGGAGGGTGTCAGTAAAGGCCCCTATTGGCTGAGAGGCTTGTGAGGGGATCAGCTTGGAGTTAGTAGTGGTTCCGTCCGCCAATCAGACAGCCTCCTTTTTGCAGTGTTTGAGGCGATGATATTTTTGACTTTGTGTGCCCACCTCACACCACCCTGTCACTACAAGTATCGGCTGCAAACCACTGGCTCCGTTCATCGCAAGGTTTTCCCGTCTCGCCCCGCTCGTCTCCGTGATGTTCGTCTCGTCTCGGTCGTCTCGTTCCTAGCGTTCGTCTCGTCTCGCACGTCTCCGTAACAACAGGCTCGTCTCGGCTCGCTCGTCTCCGTAACAATAGGCTCGTCTCGCCTCGCTCGTCTCGTCTCGTCCGTAGCGTTCGTCCTGCTCGTCTCGCCTCGTTCATAACACTCCTAAGTCATCAGCGACACACTTTTTTCTTCTTCTTCTTTCTTTAAAAAAAAAAAAAAAAAAAACAGAAAATTAATAAAAAGTCATTAGGAACCAACTTTTTTCTTCTTTTTCTTTTTAAGGATAAAAAAGAAAATGAAAAAAAAGTCATCAGCGACCAACTTCTTTTCTTTTTTCTTCTCCTTCTTCTTCTTCTTAAACAAAAAAAAAAAAAAAAATGAAGAAAAAAAGTCATCAGCGACCAACTTTTTCTTCTTCTTCTACTTCTTTTTCTTCTTCTTCTTTTCTTCTTCTTCTTCTTCTTCTTCTTCTTCTTCAAAAAAAAAAAAAAAACAGAAAATGAACAAAAAAGTCATCAGCGACCAACTTCTTTTTCTTCTTCTGTCCTGTCCTGTCCTGTCTGTCCTGTCTGTCCTGTCTGTCCTGTCCTGTCTGTCCTGTCCTGTCTGTCCTGTCTGTCCTGTCCTGTCCTGTCCTGTCCTGTCTGTCCTGTCCTGTCCTGTCCTGTCCTGTCCTGTCCTGTCCTGTCCTGTCTGTCCTGTCCTGTCCTATCCTGTCTGTCCTGTCCTGTCATGTCCTGTCCTGTTCTGTCCTGTCCTGTCCTGTCCCGTCCTGTCCTGTCCTGTCCTGTCTGTCCTGTCCTGTCTTGTCTGTCCTGTCCTGTCCTGTCCTGTTCTGTCCTGTCCTGTCCTGTCCTGTCCTGTCCTGTCCTGTCTGTCCTGTCCCGTCATGTCCTGTCCTGTCCTGTCCTGTCCTGTCCTGTCCTGTCCTGTCCTGTCCCTGTCCTGTCCTGTCCCGTCCTGTCCTGTCCTGTCCTGTCCCGTCATGTCCCGTACCGTCTAGTCCCGTCCTGTCCTGTCCTGTCCTGTCCTGTCCCTTTCAATCCCATCCCCTTCTGTTCCCTTTAATCCTCTCTCCTCCTGTCCTGTTCTGTCTTGTCCCATCCTTGTCTGGTTCCGTTTTCTTCCGTTCTCTTCCCTTTAATTCCCTCTCTTCTTCTCCTGTCTTGTTCGGTCCCCTCCCGTCCCGTCCTGATCTGTCCCGTCCTTGCCCGTGCCGTCCCTTTCCCTTCTCTTCCCCTCAACCCCCTCTCTTTCTGTCCTGTTCCGTCCTATAGCGTCTAGCCCTGCCCTGCTCTGTCCTGTACTGTTCTCTACCGCTTAGTTCTGTCATATCTCTTCGCATTCCCTCCCCCCAATGTTTTTCCTTCCCGTCCCATTCTGCCTCCATCATCTTTTCCAATCTTTTATAAGAGAATATCTAAGTTAAAATTAGGTTTTACCGTAGCTAATTTGATTTATTTAATGTATTTTTTTCTTCACCCTGGTTTGGTTTATATTTTTATGTAGCTATATGTGATAACAGAAAATACGCATTTGAAACCATTGTAATTCATGTGTTTATTGTAATTACAGTGTTCATTGTAATTTGCGTAATAACCACTTTGGTGGATAATAAAAAATCTGAATCTGAATCTGAATCTTATCTCGCCTTGTGTTTCTGTTGTAGCTTGTCTCGTCTCGTTTCTCTCGTTCCACTTTCGTTTCTCTTCTTCTGGTTTTATCTCTAGCATTTTAAGCACCAAAACTCAAAAATGCAAGCAAAAAGAGAATATGCAACATAAGTGTTTAAAAGTCTTATTTTTATGTTTTTAAGGTGTTTTATGGAAAAAAAAATAACTATCTCGATTGAAAACTTTGTATATTGAAGTCATTTTACATTATTACACTTAAAACGAAAAAAATAATGAAAATTAAGGCAAAATAGAGAAAAGATATAAAATCATCAAAAACGTGTTATTTTCGTGGTTTTCTGCTTTTTATGCACCAAAACACAGATATGTAGGAAAACACTATTTGATTAAGGAACTGAAATCTCTCTCTCTCTCTCTCTCTCTCTCTCTCTCGTATGCATCTTTATAAAGGTCAAATCTTTGTTGATCCTGCTGTTTGAATTATCTCCCTCTCCTCCTCTTCCTCCTCCTCATCCCCCTTCTCCTTCTCCTCCTCCTCCTCCTCCTGGCATGAGTCAGTCGCACAACAGTCACTGATGGGTGTCAGTTGATGGGGCAGGTGTGCTGACCGGGTCAGTTGGGGGAAGGAGGATACGTAGCATTGAATATCATCCCTCTGAATGAGGCCCACCAATTAATTTTAGGCACAGGATGTAATTCTCTCTCTCTCTCTCTCTCTGATCACCACGCAGTGCTGACCCACGTACAACTCACCGCTGCGAGAGAAGAGGCTGTGCCGCGCAACATATGGCTTTGGGAGGAGGCTGACTGGCCATCCTGCGGCAGGCTCTCAGTACCACGGATTGGGAGGCGCTGCTCGTCGAGGACGTGGAGAAGGTCTCCGTCCTCACCTCGAAGCTACTTGACCTCCAGACCCAGTTTGTTCCCCATCGCACGTACCTCGCCAAAGCCACAGACCCTAAATGGTTCGGCTACCGCTGCCGGGTTGCTGCCGAGGCCAAATATGCGGCATGGCGAAGGTACAAGCGACGCCCCTCACACCACAACCTCGCCCTCCACCGAGCTGCGTGCAGGAGGATGACAGCCACATCCAAGTGGGCGCGGCAGCACTGGGAGGAAGTGATGAGGAGCAAACTCACTGGTCCTGGAGTGGGGAGCAAGGCGTGGTGGGCGCTCGTCAAGGAGCGGCAGGGCGTGCTGAGACAGGACAGCGTGCCCCCTCTCACCAGGCCAGACGGGTCCACGGCTACTAGCAGCGATGACAAGGCTGCTCTCCTGGCCGAACTATTTGCACAAAAAATGCAAGTAGACGACCCTCACCGCCCTCCACCTGAG
>NW_025541481.1:40000-42500 GCF_017591435.1 Portunus trituberculatus | reverse complement strand
AGTAGTAGTAGTAGTAGTAGTAGTAGTAGTAGTAGTAGTAGTAGTAGTAGTAGTAGTAGTAGTAGTAGTAGTAGCATAGAACCAAAACATTTTATCTCACCCCCTTCATGCCTTCCTTTTTCCCTATATTTACAGAATGCTTTGGTTAAAAAGATGAAAAAATAATTCAAGGACATAAGAAAATCAGAACCTAAAGTAGACCAACCTGTGGCAGTTCTTGTATACATGTTTACTTACGTCCATTCATCCTCCCTATCCAGAAATCTACTTGATCTTCTAAAGTCCGCCATGAAGTAGGCAGCCGCCAATGCATTACTGGCTCTATCCAGGCATCTAGGAACATGTGCATCATGATATTCACGGGCAACAGACGGGCAAGGTACACACTCCTTATGTTATACTAAGCAATGCAAAGCTGCCTTGTGTTGTTTCACTGATCACCTTAATTTTCCACAATTTGCAAACACCCTCGTTTTTCACTTGCAATCGATGATTTTCTATTCGGATCAAAATCTAAATGAAAATTGAAAACAGTTTCGGCCAAAATTTGTTGAGGGCCGTGACGGCCTTGGGCGCCGCACTGGGGGAGAAGGTGGCTGTCGGGTCCTGCCTGGGGCCCAAGGCAAGGAACTGGCAGCAGGTCCTTCTTTTCCTTTGTGGCCTTTAGCTTCATTGATAATCATCCACTTGCAGTGCCTCATACTAGGCAAGGAGTTGCCATAAGCAAGGGATCAATGTCTACCATTCACCAGATGTTGACCAGAGGGGGGAGTCCTTATAGGGAAATAAGAGCTCCTTCCATAGAGTCTGGTGGAGGGTGTCTCTTGATTGTGGTAGCACTGGGCTGAATAAATCGCCATGAACGAGGGCACGCTGTGCACCATGCACTAGACACTGGCAGTACGAAGGGAGTTCTTTAGAGATGAGAGGGCTCACTTCATGCCAGTGGCTGGGGCGTAGTGTGTGGCACGCTGTGCACCATGCACCAGACACTGGCAGTACGAGGGGGGTCCTTCAGGGGTGAGAGGACTCACTTCATGTCAGTGGCTGGGGCGTGGTGTGTGGCACGCTGGGCGCCATACACCAGGCACTGGCAGTACGAAGGGAGTCCTTCAGGGGTGAGAGGACTCACTTCATGCCAGTGGCTGGGGTGTGGTGTGTGGCACGCTGGCGCCATACACCAGACACTGGCAGTACGAGGGGGTCCTTCAGGGGTGAGAGGGCTCCCTTCATGTCAGTGGCTGGGGGTGTGGTGTGTGGCACGCTGGGCGCCATACACCAGGCACTGGCAGTACGACGGGGGTCCTTCAGGGGTGAGAGGGCTCCCTTCATGTCAGTGGCTGGGGTGTGGTGTGAGGCACGCTGTACGTTATGCACCAGACATTGGCAGGACGAGGAGGGACCTCTACTGGTGAGAGGACTCACTTCATGACAGTGGCTGGGGCGTGGTGTGTGGTGGGTCATTGCTCATGGCGATCCGTGTGAGGCGCGGCAAGGTTGCCTCGTCACTGCTCTCACACCCTGAGGACTGGGAAAATATTACCGTGGAAAATATCATCGTGAGAAAGAGAGAGGGGAGAGAGGGTGAAGAAAAGGAGAAGAATGGGTGACTCTTATCTCTATTCAGTATTTTACTTGCTTTTACTTTTATTTCTTATTCATCACCTCATTTCCGGGGTTCAACGTAGACGGTTCAGAGAGAGAGAGAGAGAGAGAGAGAGAGAGAGAGAGAGAGAGAGAGAGAGAGAGAGTGACACAGGAAAGGCCGAGCAGGAGACAAGAAAACAGTGAAGAAAAAAAAGCGAAATTAAGATATTTTTAGACTATTGGTGGTGTTTTTTTTTATTGTTTGTTCTTGTGACGCTGTTTACTGAATGGAGGCTTGTACATGATGAGTGAAAAGAAAACAATGGAGAAAAAAAGGAAAATTATGTTGCTTTTAGAAAATTCTTGGTGTTTTTTATTGTTTTTTTCTTCTTTTCTTGTATTTCATTACTCGTTTTATCTTTTGTTTTTAATTTTGCTTCCTTCTCTCTTAACTCTTGCAATTTAAAACAATTTTTTTTTTAGAATATGAAACAAATTTGTATCTTTCACATTTCTTCTGATGCTTTCTCTCTTATTTGGTCTGATTCACTATTTTTTTTCTTTCTCGCTGTTATCTTCCTTCTCTTCTATTGTGTTCCCTCTCCTTTCCTTCTTTTCATCATCTTTTTTTCTCTCCTTTCTTTCTTTTCATACTCTCTATTCTTACTGTCTCCTTTCTTTATTTCATGTTCTTCTCTTCCCTCTTTTCTCTGCTTTTCTCACTTACCTCCTTCCTTCTTTCAGGTCCTTTTCTTTCTCTTTTCTCGATTGACACAATTTTTCCTGTTTCCTTTCTTCTTTTCTTCTTTTCATGTCATATTTCTCGTTTCTCTTTCCTTTTCTTTCCTTTATTTCATGTTCTTTCCCTTCCTTCTTCCCTTCCGTTCTCTTTCTCTTGCTTTCTTCCTTCTTT
>NW_025541481.1:30000-35000 GCF_017591435.1 Portunus trituberculatus | reverse complement strand
TTATCTTTTGCCTTTTTAGCTTGTATACATCTAGCATTGTACCAAGCATGTATTTTTCTTAACTCTATAAACAGGTACAATTTTTTACTCCTTTATTATATTTCTGTAAGAATTTGTCATATTTTCCTTGTACTGTCTTTCTGTACATAATATTTCTCCACTCAATATCAGCAAAATAGATCCTTAATTTTTTTTTAAATCCGTTCTTGCATAATTTAATCTCACTCCTTTATAGTCATCTCTGTAACTTATCTCCTGAATTTGCATCTCTAATGTCACATGATCACTTCTCACCATTGGACAAAGGTGGTGTATGATTGGAGGGGGCTCTGCTTTCTTTGTGAAAACTAGGTCAAGCAACGATGGTTCTTCTTCCCCTCTGTACCTTTATGACTCCTCCACCCACTGTTCCATTGCATTAACCACAGTCAACTGTAACACTTTCTCGCTCCACTGCCCAGCATTATCCATTACTTCCATCTCTCTCCAGTTTACTTTTTAAGAGTAAAATTTTCCAACTAAAATATTCTCCTATGTCTTTTATTATGTTATCTAGGCACTTTATCACCTCTCTTTGCATCTTTATGTTCTTCTGTTCCCAGGTATTAGTCTTTGGTGAACATATGTAACCATATCCTCACTCGAGCTTTCCTGGAGTGCAGACGTCTCCTTGACCTTTCCTTTCCACTACTACTATTAAAAGAGCTGTCTGGCTGCGCCGAGCGAGTTCGGACAACTTTTGTGTGACTACTCTGCCTCTACAAACGGACTCTGCAATGGCCTCCGCGCGACGTAACACGGTGACTTCAAGCAAGGCTAGAAGGTGCTCCTCTGACCAGCCACGCCAGCCCCAACAAGCACCTTCCCTGTAGCCGGTGCTGCTCTCGACATCGAAACAAGCGAGGAGGAATTAAACAGCTTGTTAGACTCGCTCTCCCAAGAATTCAAGTCGCTTGTTGAATAATTAGTGTTACTGACTAAGCAGTTCAAAGCAGAAACCGATATGCTGAAAACGAACTTTCAAAAAGACTCACTAATATCAGACCTAAGTAAGGAAGTGAATGCGCTGAAAATGAAAGTGAAAACTCTGGAATACAACATCGATGTAGTGGACCAGTATGAGCGACGAGATACGGTAATCATCAGTGGCCCCGCTCTACCGGACCAATCAAACCAAGAAAACTCCAAAACTGTCATCCTCAACGTGACAAAAGAACAACTGAAAATAAACCTTCAAGACAGTGACGTAAACACAGCTCACAGAATAGGGTCTGTCGCTTCACAAGGAAAAGACCAATGATTATGAAACTATCCAAAGTTTAAGGCGAAACTAGCATTGTTATTATCATTGCTATTATTACTATTATTATTATTATTATTAGTATTATTATTATTATTATTATTATTATTATTATTATTATTATTATTATTATTATTATTATTATTATTATTATTATTATTATTATTATTATTATTATTATTATTATTATTATTATTATTATTATTATTATTATTATTATTATTATTATTATTATTATTATTATTATTATTATTATTATTATTATTATTATTATTATTATTATTATTATTATTATTATTATTATTATTATTATTATTATTATTATTATTATTATTATCATTACTATTATTATTATTATTATTATTATTATTATTATTATTATTATTATTATTATCATTATTATTATTATTATTATTATTATTATTATTATTATTATTATTATTATTATTATATTATTATCATTATTGCCATTGTTGTTTTTGTTATTATCATTATCATTATTACTACTAGTAATATTTTCATCATCTTTACAGTTACCGTTGTTGATGTTGTTCTCGTTATAGATGTTGTTGATGTTGATATTGTTGTTGTTGTGTTGTGTTGTGTTGTGTTGACAGCGGTGGCGGTGGTGGTAGTGGTTTTCCTTTACATTCCCGAAAATGAAATGAGAGCAAGATTAATTGAAAATGTGTGTGTAAACAAGATGATGAAACAAGAAATGAATAACAGATAATAATGAATCCTGGTTCTCCCTTCCTCCTCGGTGACCAATATCAGTTCACCTCCAGTCTTGAAAACCTACAGGTCTTCAAGAGTGATTCTCGAGTTAATCATGTAGAAATCTTGTCACTCTGCCTCTAGAACTCACTGGTTCCCTTCCAATGCCAGACCTATCCACTGCTCTCGCATTATTTAACCACCCAAGCCATTCTTAGCATTCTTCTGGTATCGTCACTGTCTAGTCCTTACCGTGATCACCAGTGCCAGGCCTCTCCATTGCTCTCTCAGTAGTTAACCTCGCCTCCTGGTAAACCACATCTCTGCTGCCTCAATACTCTCTCTCATCTTCCCACTGACCCTCCAAGTGTCTGACTTTTGACTCATTCTCACCACCGTAAGATATTCTTCGTTTGGATGTACACAAAAAACAACAGCAACAACGAGGGTGTGAGTTCAGCTTTGTGTTCTGTGTGCCACTGATATGAGAGTCCAGTACAAACAATATGAGACGAAGGGGAAAAAAGACTATCCCAGTGTTAAGAGAATACAGGGTTATCCCACTTTCCGAGTTCTGCGCACCCAGTGACGTCACTGGGATGCTGGGTGGGTGGTGGCTGGGAGGCTTGTTGGAATAGGGGAAGAGGAAAGGAAGGGGAGGTGATCATGTTTACCAGAAAAGAAAACGGGTGGATAGGAGGAGTAACTACGACAGACTCACATTACTCGCACGTACACAAAGACTCTCTCTCTCTCTCTCTCTCTCTCTCTCTCTCTCTCTCTCTCTCTCTCTCTCTCTCTCTCTCTCTCTCTCTCTCTCTCTCATATAATCTCTATCTCTCTATTAATCTCTATGAATATATATCTATATATCTTATATATATATATATATATATATATATATATATATATATATATATATATATATATATATATATATATATATATATATATATATATATATATATATATATATATATATATATATATATATATATATATATATATATACACACAGGTGGGGCGGATACTTCCCGATTTGAGAATGAAATAAAAACCTGTTCACACTTCACAATTCTTTATTCTTCTTTTATGCCTTTCACACAACATGGGAGATTTACTTTTACACTGTTTTAAAGACAATATCTTTTAAATGTCCACCTCCATTGTCAATACACTGATTCAGACGATTTCGGAAGCTTTGGTCTACTCTCTCCAGCATGTTGAGCGGTATATTGGCTATTTCAGTTCGGATGGCGTTCTGTAGGTCTTCCAGGGTCTGTGGACGGTCGTTATACACCAGGGATTTGAGATATCCCCACAGGAAATAATCACAGGGGCTAAATCAGGTGAGCGCGCAGGCCAGTTTAAGTGTCAAGAGTAGGGATCATTGGCCCTTACTTTTTCCAAGAAAACGGTGGTGCCGTAACAGTGACTTCAGAACGCTATGTGACAATGCTCAGGGAGTTTTTTCTATGCCTGCTCTCATTAATATGGACATTAATATCCACAGAATTCCTCTCCAGTAGTCTACCACAGGAGATACGTCTACCCCAAAGTTGAGAACCCTTCATTTAGTTATAAATATACATTCCATAATCAAGAGAGAGAGAGAGAGAGAGAGAGAGAGAGAGAGAGAGAGAGAGAGAGAGAGAGAGTGTGTGATTCTTAATAAAATATTATCATTAAGTTAACCATAAAATTCGTTTTTTCTACACACGCATCACTTAAGCCCCGCCCCACACTCCAAATCGTTTGAAAAAAATTTCTCCCCTGCAGACTAATCACGGGCACACGGGGCGGTGAGCAAGGGGCGGAGGAGGGGGTGAGAGGACATGTGTGTAGACTGTTGGACACATCAAGGGTGACGTCACGCAGAGTATTCGTGACAAGGTTAGCGGTGAGAAAATATGAACCAGAGAGAGAGAGAGAGATGTCAGTATTATTTGCTATTTATTTACTTTTTTCTCTTACTTATTTTTATTTTTACTTTTTTTTGTCTATTCTCTTGTTGTTAGTTCTTCTCTCTCTCTCTCTCTCTCTCTCTCTCTCTCTCTCTCTCTCTCTCTCAATCCTACAGTACTCGTTAAAATATCCACCTTGAGTCTTATTTGCTATCTACTTATTTTCTTCTATTATTTACATTATTTTGAGGCTTTCTTTTCTTCTTCTCTACCTTTTGGTCTCTTTTTATTATGTCTTCTCTTTACTGTTTTAGAATCTTGTGTTAGTTCTCACTTGCTATTTATCTATTGTTACTATTATTTATGTTATTTTCACTTGACATGCCCACTTCTTTGTCTTTGTCTTTTGTTTCTCTTACTTCTTCTTCTCGTACTTACGGATATTCTCTTTCGTTATTGGCGTCTTCTTCCTTCTTATTTGTTATTGATTCATTTTTCTACCTATTATTTTTTTCAGGCATCTACTTTGTTTTCAGTTTTGTTGCCCTAATCAATATTCCTTTTTTTTTTTTTTTTTTTACACTTCAGTACAGGACATGTTTCCATATTCATTCTGCTTACTATTTGGTGATTTTATACAGCTTCAGGAACTTCCGTGGGGATTAAAATAGTGAAGACTCTGGCCATTAATGTTGTGAGCTCCATAAATCCTTCCTAATGTCAATAAAATCGTCTTATCACACCCAATCCTCAAAATAAAAATGCGTCCCAGTACTAAAGGAGTTAATAATGTTTCTATCTTTATTGTTCTTTTTCTTACCCTTAGTCACAATTCTTCTATGCTATTTTCATTTTCACTTTTTTTATTCATATTTTACTTTCGTTCTCTTTTTTCACCTTTAGCTATAATTCCTTTGTTTACGTTATTTTCATTTTGTTAGACATAATTCCTCTATGCTATTTTCACTTTTACTTTCTTATTCAGAGTTTTACTTCTCTTGTTACTCTTTCTTACCATAAGTCATAATTCCTTTGTTTATGTTATTTTTATGTATGTATGTGTGTATGTGTCCTTTTCT
>NW_025541481.1:0-27500 GCF_017591435.1 Portunus trituberculatus | reverse complement strand
GAGCAGTGGATAGGTCTGGCATTGGAAGGGAACCAGTGAGTTCTAGAGGCAGAGTGACAAGATTTCTACATGATTAACTCGAGAATCACTCTTGAAGACCTGTAGGTTTTCAAGACTGGAGGTGAACTGATATTGGTCACCGAGGAGGAAGGGAGAACCAGGATTCATTATTATCTGTTATTCATTTCTTGTTTCATCATCTTGTTTACACACACATTTTCAATTAATCTTGCTCTCATTTCATTTTCGGGAATGTAAAGGAAAACCACTACCACCACCGCCACCGCTGTCAACACAACACAACACAACACAACAACAACAATATCAACATCAACAACATCTATAACGAGAACAACATCAACAACGGTAACTGTAAAGATGATGAAAATATTACTAGTAGTAATAATGATAATAAAAATATTACTAATAGTAATAATGATAAATAATAATAATAATAATAATAATAATAATAATAAATAATAATAATAATAATAATAATAATAATAATAATAATAATAATAATAATAATAATAATAATAATAATAATAATAATAATAATAATAATAATAATAATAATAATAATAATAATAATAATAATAATAATAATAATAATAATAATAATAATAATAATAATAATAATAATAATAATAATAATAATAATAATAATAATAATAATAATAATAATAATAATAATAATAATAATAATAATAATAATAATAATAATAATAATAATAATAATAATAATAATAATAATAATAATAATAATAATAATAATAATAATAATAATAATAATAATAATAATAATAATAATAATAATAATAATAATAATAATAATAATAATAATAATAATAATAATAATAGTAATAATAGCAATGATAATAACAATGCTAGTAATGAATTGAGTAGTTCTCTTAGCAGGTCTTAAACTTTGGATAGTTTCACAATCATTGGTCTTTTTCCTTGTGAAGCGACAGACCCTATTCTGTGAGCTGTGTTTACGTCACTGTCTTGAAGGTTTATTTTCAGTTGTTCTTTTGTCACGTTGAGGATGACAGTTTTGGAGTTTTCTTGGTTTGATTGGTCCGGTAGAGCGGGGCCACTGATGATTACCGTATCTCGTCGCTCATACTGGTCCACTACATCGATGTTGTATTCCAGAGTTTTCACTTTCATTTTCAGCTCATTCACTTCCTTACTTAGGTCTGATATTAGTGAGTCTTTTTGAAAGTTCGTTTTCAGCATATCGGTTTCTGCTTTGAACTGCTTAGTCAGTAACACTAATTATTTCAACAAGCGACTTGGATTCTTGGGAGAGCGAGTCTAACAAGCTGTTTAATTCCTCCTCGCTTGTTTCGATGTCGAGAGCAGCACCGGCTACAGGGAAGGTGCTTGTTGGGGCTGGCGTGGCTGGTCAGAGGAGCACCTTCTAGCCTTGCTTGAAGTCACCGTGTTACGTCGCGCGGAGGCCATTGCAGAGTCCGTTTGTAGAGGCAGAGTAGTCACACAAAAGTTGTCCGAACTCGCTCGGCGCAGCCAGACAGCTCTTTTAATAGTAGTAGTGGAAAGGAAAGGTCAAGGAGACGTCTGCACTCCAGGAAAGCTCGAGTGAGGATATGGTTACATATGTTCACCAAAGACTAATACCTGGGAACAGAAGAACATAAAGATGCAACGAGAGGTGATAAAGTGCCTAGATAACATGATAAAAAGACATAGAAGAATTTAACTCTAAGAAAGTAAACTGGAGAGAGATGGAAGTAATGGATAATGCTGGGCAGTGGAGCGAGAAAGTGTTACAGTTGACTATGGTTAATGCAATGGAACAGTGGGTGGAGGAGTCATAAAGGTACAGAGGGGGAAGAAGAACCATCGTTGCTTGACCTAGTTTTCACAAAGAAAGCAGAGCCCCCCTCCAATCATACACCACCTTTGTCCAATGGTGAGAAGTGATCATGTGACATTAGAGATGCAAATTCAGGAGATAAGTTACAGAGATGACTATAAAGGAGTGAGATTAAATTATGCAAGAGCGGATTTAAAAAAATTAAGGATCTATTTTGCTGATATTGAGTGGAGAAATATTATGTACAGAAAGACAGTACAAGGAAAATATGACAAATTCTTACAGAAATATAATAAAGGAGTAAAAAAATTGTACCTGTTTATAGAGTTAAGAAAAATACATGCTTGGTACAATGCTAGATGCATACAAGCTAAAAGGCAAAAGATAAAGTGTGTGTGTGTGTGTGTGTGTGTGTGTGTGTGTGTGTGTGTGTGTGTGTGTGTGTGTGTGTGGTGTGTGTGTGTGTGTGTGTGCAGGATTGAGTCAAGCTGGTAATGGCTGGTCTTTTTAAAGTTAATGTGTCATGTTTATCTGTGAAGTGTTTCATTTAATTTCTTTTTTCCTCTTTCCTAATGGAAGTTCTCATAAAAGATAAACTCCCACACTTTATTGAGTTAGCGGCGGTCACTGCACAGCACCAACACAGTGTACAGTGTACAGTGTACAGTGTACAGTGGGTACAGTGCCCACTCTTGCTTACAGCTCACACAGGATGCCGTGTCAGATTTGTGGGGCATACTTTTTTTATTGCTGTGACTTGTACGTGTATATATGTACCCTTGTAATGAATGGTTAGTCAGAGAGAGAGAGAGAGAGAGAGAGAGAGAGAGAGAGAGAGAGAGAGAGAGAGAGAGAGAGAGAGAGAGAGAGAGAGACCTCGGTCGCCTGCTGGTCACCCAGCCAGTCTTCCCATTACGGAGCGAGCTCAGAGCTCATAGACTGATCTTCGGGTAGGACTGAGACCACAACACACACACACACACACACCGGGAAAGCGAGGCCACAACCCTCGAGTTACATCCCGTACCTATTTACTGCTAGGTGAACAGGGACCACACATTAAGAGGCTTGCCCATTTGCCTCGCCGCTTACCGGGACTCGAACCCGGGCCTCTCGATTGTGAGTCGAGCGTGCTAACCACTACACTACGAGAGAGAGAGAGAGAGAGAGAGAGAGAGAGAGAGAGAGAGAGAGAGAGAGAGAGAGAGAGTGTGTGTGTGTTTTGAGGCTCTGAGATGTGTACTAATAAATATATGTGGTATTTGAATATGTACTAACCAATTTGCAACAAGTTTTGTGACACAGGAACCCAAAATAACTGATGAATTAGCAAGAAATGAACCTAAAACTGGAAAATATTGACAATTTGTAACAGGTCTTATGATAGAGAAAGATCAAAATAACCGATAAACTAAGAACACATGGACTCAAAATGGTTAGATTTGAGTAATGAACTAAATATTGACTTAATTTGTGCTAAGGAGAGTCAAATATAAGTGAATGTACAGTATTTTGTTTATTATTTCTTATCGTTTGGTTTTATGATAGAGAAAGATCAAAACAACTGATAAACTAAGAAGAAATGAACTTAGGATGATTAAATTTGAGGTGTGAAGTAAATATTGGCGTAAGTGATAAAGAGAGTTAATGAAATAAGATCAGTGAATGGAGTTTGTTTATTGTTTTCTTAGAGTTTGGTTTTTATGATAGACAAAGATCAAAATATCTGACGAAATAGGATGAAATGAACTTGAATGATTAAATTTGAGGTGTGAAGTAAATATAGACTCTTGTGATAGATTTTATTACTTTTTTGCTTATTGTTTTCCTTGAGTTTAGTTTTACGATAAAGAAAGATCAAAATAACTGATAAACTAGGAAAAATGAACTTAGGATGATTAGATTTGAGTAGTGAAGTAAATATTGACTTGTGTGATAAAGAGAGTTAATTAAATAAAATCAGCAAATGTAGTTTGTTTATTTTTTCTTAGAGTTTGGTTTTTATGATAAAGAAAGATCAAAACAACTGATATACTAAGAAGAAATGAACTTGAGTAGTGAACTAAATATTGACTTAATTTGTGGTAAGGAGAGTGAAATGTGACTGAATGTATTTTGTTGATTGTTTTCTTACAGTGTAGCATTAAAGGAAGGACGGAAACAACCTGCATTAATGACACTGTACATTTTCATTCTTTTTCTATTATTTCCTGTACAAACTTTCACATTTCCTGATTCATTTCCATTGACAACTTTGCAAACATTTATTTATTTTCTTACTTACTCTCATCTTTCTTACAATTCCTTCTTCCTTTCTCCTCCTTCTCTTCCTTCTTTCCTCAGTCACTCAACCTCCTCCTTTCCTTTCATCTCTTCCTCGTTCTCCTTTCCTCCACCCTCTCTGCTCTCTTTCCTCCTCTCCTCTCTCCAATCACTCACCCTCCTTCTTTCCTTCACCTTTCTCCTCCTTTCTCTTTCCTCCTTCTCAGTCCTCTCTTCTCTTCCTTTCCTCTTTCTCTCCTTCCTTTCCCTCACCTTCTCTCTCTTTTCCTTCCGCTTCCCAATCACTCACCCTCCTCGTTTCCTTCACTTTCCTTCCTCTCCTCTCCCGTCACCCACCCTCCTTTGCCTCCCCCTCCTCTCTCTCTCCTCCCTCAGCCTGTCTCTCTTCACCCTGCGGACTATGTTATGTTAGCTAAGTCTTGGGCTGCTTGAAGAGGGCGCTGATGGAGAAGTGGTGCAGGCCAAGGCTACTCATTTCCTCTATCCTGCTCCTCGTCCTCTTCACTGAGTACTGCAGGACTGCATGCAGCCCTGTGTGTGTGGAGAGGGTTAGATTAGGTTAGGTTAGAGAGAGAGAGAGAGAGAGAGAGAGAGAGAGAGAGAGAGAGAGAGAGAGAGAGAGAGAGAGAGAGAGAGAGAGAGAGAGAGAGAGAGAGAGAGAGAGAGAGAGAGAGAGAGATAAGGGGGTCTATTTTGTTTTGATATTGTAAGAGAATATAAATAGATGGATTTTTCTTTTTATTGATCATAGAAATGTGGAATGTGTGGAATGTGTGTATGGTTATATGGGGTGTTTAATGTTGAGGGGATAACACACACACACACACACACACACACACACACACACACACACACACACACACACACACACACACACACACACACACACACACACACACACACACACACACACACACACACACACACACACACACACACACACACACACACACACACATTTTACAACCAAACACATAAATACACACAGAGAAGAGAGAGAGGGGATCTGATACAAGTTTATAAATTGATTAACGGAATGGATCAAGTGGATAATGAGAAACTAATCCTGAGAGAAGAATATGACATTAGAAGCACAAGATCGCATAGTAAGAAACTGAGGAAGGGAAGATGTGAGAGATGTTAAAAAATATAGTTTCCCGCAAAGATGTGTTGAGACTTGGAACAGTTTGAGTGAAGAAGTGGTGTCAGCAATGAGTGTGCTTAGTTTTAAAGAAAAATTGGGTAAGTGTAGATATGGAGACGGGGCCACACGAGCATAAAGCCCAGGCTCTGTACGGGATGATCAAAAAGTAATGACAGTGAGACCATATATTTTCACCGCACAGAGGTAAATCCAAATAGTAGCCTACATTCCTTCAAAATACTCCCCTCCTGGCTGTATGCAGCGTTCCATCCTCCTTCGCCACTTCATGAAGCAATCACGGTACTCAGAAGCCGATACACCTCGTAGCTCTGAATTGACTGCTCGTGCAAGATCTTGTATGTGATGAAACAGCTTCCCTGCGATCGCACCCTTGATTTGGAAACAACCAAAAATCACAAGAAGCAAGGTCCGGCGAGTAGGGTGAGTCATTACATCCACACACATTGGTCCTTGAGAATTGAAGATGGTGAAAAGGCGCTTCCTGCTGCAAAATCCTTCCTTCAAAATCTGAGGTCGAGGCTCTTCATCACTCAGCCACACCAAGTTAGACTGCTTGTCTCTGGTGGTGAAAAAAGAAATCCAACACTCATCTCCAGTAGCAACATCTGAGAACCGTTTCGGACCATTTGGCTCGAATTCAGCCAGCCATAGACGACAAATCTGCACCCGTTCGCTCTTCTGCTCTTCCGTAGGCAAATGAGGTAACCATCGAGCACACTTCTTCCTCAGCCCTAAGTGTTCATGCACGATGTCATGTGCACTCCCGTAACTGACACCAAGCTCCAAGGATAAGAATCGAGGAGTAACAGTTGGATCTTCGTCAATGATGGAACGTGCACGGACCGTTGTTGCTTCGGTCACGGATGTGGAGGGCGGTCAGGACGATGATCATCTTCTAGCTGAATTTTTCCGGCTGTGAAAGCTCGAATCTAGCGGGAAACAGTTTCCAGTCATGGAGTAGACTCGGGAAAATCTTCCAATAATTCTCCTCTGATCTCCGTTACTTTTTTCCCGAGTTTCCACCTTGTGAAAGTGCAACGTTCTTTCGAAAAATCCATGTATCCAGTTAGAGGCATAAACCAACATTGACGCAATCGCACAGCACAGCGAGAAAATGTAACCCAGACAAACAGCAACAAGCTCAAACGTCACAACAGGCAATACTTGCTGCCCCTTGCTCCCCTCCCTCCCAGCATATATAGTCTCTCAGAGCTACGAGTTCGACTGTCATTACTTTGATCACACACACACCTCGTACAACACAACATACACACACACACACACACACACACACACACACACACACACACACAAAAAAAAAAAAAAAAAACACCCCGAAACAGCTTGCAGGGAAAAACTAGGGAAAAACTGTTTCCAAATTAAATAAGTGTTGGATCGTATATACGGAGAGAAGAACTAATATTTATAGAGAGAGATGGAACAGAGTTGTGCTGCCAGGCGTATGACGGTGTCAAAACATACGCCATCGTGTGAACACCAACGATACATTGAAACTCCTGTTGGATTAAGGAAACTAACAGATGATATTATGGACAAAGATTTTTCTGGATTCAGGGACGAACGAGGTAATATGAGAAGGTCAATCAACATAGAAAGGGAATTAAGGTATATGAAGGACGTGATGTCGAGTCTAATGGACAAACAGGACCGACTGACAACGGAAAACACAGAGCTGAAGTTGAGATTGGTAGAATGTGAGAAGGTCAGTGCAATCAATCAGGGATTAAAACAAGAGATGAAAGAAATAAAGAAACAAAATGACGTACTAAAGGCCGCCTGTCAAGACTACGGAAACTCCTTAAGGAACTTACAGGTTAAAGTGCAGGATGGGATTGTGGACAGGGTAGAAGGTGGATTGGGTGAAAACAAGCTGAAGGAACTACGAAATGAATGGAAGCAGGAACAGGAAGACGTAAAATTTTCGGAGGTAGTAAAGAAACAAATACAGGAAAACACGAAAATCGCTGTAATTGAAGTCATTAAAGAAAAAGAAGACCTGGTGCGGGATACAGTGGACAAGAAAAAAAAGCTTCGTGATTTTTGGGATGAAGAAAAAGAAAAATCCAAATAAATTCACGAGAAAACGTGAAGAGAGAAATTGGCAAAACTGTTATCAAACAAGTACAAGACAGCACACAGGAACTAGACCAGGAAATGGAGGAAGTGATCAGGCTAGGAGGATACAGTGAAGGGGGTAGGAGACCAATGAAAGTGAGAATGAGATCCCAAGTGGCAGTAGATGAAATTATAGCTAGGAAAGGAAGCTGGCCGATGATACTGAACACAAGGATATATGGATAAAAAAAGATATGAACCTAGAGGAGAGTGAAAAGGAGAAGGTGCTAAGCAGTGAAGCTAAGGAAAGAAACGAGAAAAGGACAGAGATAGAGAAGAAACATTTTTTACTGGAGGGTTCTGGATATGAGACTAAAGAAGTGGTACCTACAGAAGAAAGAGGAGGTCGTGGAGGAGGCAGGAAATTAAGAGTGACTTATACTTTTATAGATGGGTTGTTATCAAGCATGTTGGAGGTTAGGGATTATTTGAAAGAGAAAAAGCCGGATGTAATGTGCATCGTTGAAACAAAACTAAGATAAGAGATCCATGTTAACTTTAGAGAGGAGGGATATAATACCTGGAGGAGAGACAGGAAGGATAAAGGGGAGGAGGAGTGCTGACAATGGTTCGTCATAATATGTGTGGAGGATGTGCAATATGGAGAGGACAAAGTCGAAGTAATGGGAGTAACAATCAAAACAGAGGAATTGAAGAAAAGAAAAATTATACATTTAAACATTGAAACATTTAGACATTTTATTATCCCTTGAATAAATACAATCATTTATAAGTGAGAATATATAAGTACAGGGAGCCTATTAGAAGCTACAAGCTTTTTGGGTAGTAAAGGAATTATAGTGCAGACAATATATGCTATATGTGCATACAGTGGCAAATAACTAATATTTACTAACTCAGATGACTCTTCTAATATTAAGGCAATCAGGTTAATAACTTTATAGTTATAATAGGAACAATAATAATAATAATAATAACAATAATAATTTGTGGCCGCCACAAAGACAGTTAAGGCCCACGCCACTGATTGTGGCATACCACACACACACACACAATAATAATAATAATAATAATAATAATAATAATAATAATAATAATAATAATAATAATAATAATAATAATAATAATAATAATAATAATAATAATAATAATAATAATAATAATAATAATAATAATAATGATAATAATAACAATAATAATAATAATAATAATAATAATGATAATAATAATAATAGTAATAATAATAATGATAATAATAATAATGATAATAAAAACAATAATATTAATAATAATAATAATAATAATAATAATAATAATAATAATAATAATAAATAGATAAATGAATAAATAAATAAAACAGATGAAGATAATGATGAGTTATGAAAAGGGGTTGTGTGTGGGCAAAGAAGTCACTCTTAGTTGTGATTCTAATGATTTTTTTCTGCAATTTAAATAAAGGTAGTAAATGAGTAGGATAAGTACTGCACCAAACCGGTGTACAATAGTGTAGGTGAGGTAAGACATGGGCATTATATAACATTTTCAGAACATCAGTAGGCATTAATTCTCTAATTTGATGCAACATAGACACAAGTCGGGAAATTTTAAGAGTTACATTCGTTATATGATTTTTAAAGGTCATATTTTCATCACATGTTATACCTATATATATATATATATATATATATATATATATATATATATATATATATATATATATATATATATATATATATATATATATATATATATATATATATATATATATATATATATATATATATATAAATATGATCAAATAAAAATCTTCCTCTTCTTCTTCATCCTCTTCTTGTTGGTGTTTTTGTTGTTGTTGTTGTTCTGGATTTATTGTTGTTGTTGTTTTTGTTGTTGTTGTTGTTGTTGTTCATATTATTATTATTATTATTATTATTATTATTATTATTATTATTATTATTATTATTATTATTATTATTATTATTATTATTATTATTATTATTATCATTAATATCAATATTATTGTATTATAATTATTATCATTATTATATTAACATTATTATCATCACCATTATCAGCATCATCATTATCATGATCATCATTGTCATCATCCCCATCATCATTATAATCATCATCATCAGAAGCTGTAGAAGAAGTAGCAATATAAAGACAACAACAACAACAACACAACAACAACAACAACACACACACACACACACACACACACACACACACACACACACACACACACACACACACACACACACACACACACACACACACACACACACACACACACACACACACACACACTGATAATACACTATGAAATAAGATAGCGAAACGACATGTTGTCATGTCTAAGGAGTCCAGCACCCCTAACTAAAATCTTGTTATAAGAAGAATAAAAGAAAGTGAAGTGTGTGCATCACTTCCCAGCACCTCCAATAATTGATTTCAGCACCCCAGAGAGTGCTACCACCCCAGATTGGAAAGCGCTGACCTAGAACTTGGGTATCATGGTGACATGTAGGTGATTTTAAACTACTCGACAAATGGCAGTGTCAAGGCGATACGTGGTGGATTTGAACCTACGCGTGGATGTCTGCCCGATCCCACGCTCACCACCTTATCCACTACGACACCGCCTCTCTCTCTCTCTCTCTCTCTCTCTCTCTCTCTCTCTCTCTCTCTTGTTTTTAGGTAGTCTGTCCTGAATTATAAATGAAAAAATAATATCTTGAAGTACAAATAACACCGTGGTACAGCACATATATATCATAAAGTAAATGATAAATAGATAAATAAATAAATAAATAAATAAATAAATAAATAAACCACCTCACGATTTTCCACGATAATATTTTCCACGCTTCGATTTTCCACGATAATATTTTCCACGCTTCGATTTTCCACGATAATATTTTCCACGCTTCGATTTTCCACGATAATATTTTCCACGCTTCGATTTTCCACGATAATATTTTCCACGCTTCGATTTTCCACGATAATATTTTCCACGCTTCGATTTTCCACGATAATATTTTCCACGCTTCGATTTTCCACGATAATATTTTCCACGCTTCGATTTTCCACGATAATATTTTCCACGCTTCGATTTTCCACGATAATATTTTCCACGCTTCGATTTTCCACGATAATATTTTCCACGCTTCGATTTTCCACGATAATATTTTCCACGCTTCGATTTTCCACGATAATATTTTCCACGCTTCGATTTTCCGATAATATTTTCCACGCTTCGATTTTTCACGATAATATTTTCCACGCTTCGATTTTCCACGATAATATTTTCCACGCTTCGATTTTCCACGATAATATTTTCCACGCTTCGATTTTCCATGATAATATTTTCCACGCTTCGATTTTCCACGATAATATTTTCCACGCTTCGATTTTCCACGATAATATTTTCCACGCTTCGATTTTCCACGATAATATTTTCCACGGTAATATTTTCCCAGTCCTCAGGGTGTGAGAGCAGTGACGAGGCAACCTTGCCGCGCCTCACACGGATCGCCATGAGCAATGACCCACCACACACCACGCCCCAGCCACTGTCATGAAGTGAGTCCTCTCACCAGTAGAGGTCCCTCCTCGTCCTGCCAATGTCTGGTGCATAACGTACAGCGTGCCTCACACCACACCCCCAGCCACTGACATGAAGGGAGCCCTCTCACCCCTGAAGGACCCCCTTCGTACTGCCAGTGTCTGGTGTATGGCGCCCAGCGTGCCACACACCACACCCCCAGCCACTGACATGAAGGGAGCCCTCTCACCCCTGAAGGACCCCCCCCGTACTGCCAGTGCCTGGTGTATGGCGCCCAGCGTGCCACACACCACACCCCAGTCACTGGCATGAAGTGAGTCCTCTCACCCCTGAAGGACTCCCTTCGTACTGCCAGTGCCTGGTGTATGGCGCCCAGCGTGCCACACACCACGCCCCAGCCACTGACATGAAGTGAGTCCTCTCACCCCTGAAGGACCCCCCTCGTACTGCCAGTGTCTGGTGCATGGTGCACAGCGTGCCACACACTACGCCCCAGCCACTGGAATGAAGTGAGCCCTCTCATCTCTAAAGAACTCCCTTCGTACTGCCAGTGTCTAGTGCATGGTGCACAGCGTGCCCTCGTTCATGGCGATTTATTCAGCCCAGTGCTACCACAATCAAGAGACATCCTCCACCAGACTCTATGGAAGGAGCTCTTATTTCCCTATAAGGACTCCCCCCTCTGGTCAACATCTGGTGAATGGTAGACATTGATCCCTTGCTTATGGCAACTCCTTGCCTAGTATGAGGCACTGCAAGTGGATGATTATCATTGAAGCTTAAGGCCACAAAGGAAAAGAAGGACCTGCTGCCAGTTCCTTGCCTTGGGCCCCAGGCAGGACCCAACAGCCACCTTCTCCCCCAGTGCGGCGCCCAAGGCCGTCACGGCCCTCAACAAATTTTGGCCGAAACTGTTTTCAATTTTCATTTAGATTTTGATCCGAATAGAAAATCATCGATTGCAAGTGAAAAACGAGGGTGTTTGCAAATTGTGGAAAATTAAGGTGATCAGTGAAACAACACAAGGCAGCTTTGCATTGCTTAGTATAACATAAGGAGTGTGTACCTTGCCCGTCTGTTGCCCGTGAATATCATGATGCACATGTTCCTAGATGCCTGGATAGAGCCAGTAATGCATTGGCGGCTGCCTACTTCATGGCGGACTTTAGAAGATCAAGTAGATTTCTGGATAGGGAGGATGAATGGACGTAAGTAAACATGTATACAAGAACTGCCACAGGTTGGTCTACTTTAGGTTCTGATTTTCTTATGTCCTTGAATTATTTTTTCATCTTTTTAACCAAAGCATTCTGTAAATATAAGGAAAAAAGGAAGGCATGAAGGGGGTGAGATAAAATGTTTTGTTTTATGCTGCTGCTACTACTACTACTACTACTACTACTACTACTACTACTACTACTACTACTACTACTACTACTACTACTACTACTACTACTACTACTACTACTACTACCTTTACGACAACAACAACAACAACAACAACAACTACTACTACTACTACTACTACTACTACTACTACTACTGCCTACGTCACAACAACAACAACAACAACAACTACTAGTACTACTACTACTACTACTACTGCTACTGCTGCTACTGCTACTGCTACTGCTACTGCTACTGCTACTACTGCTACTGCTGCTACTACTACTACTACTACTGCTACTGCTACTACTACTACTACTACTACTACTACTACTACTACTACTACTACTGCTGCTGCTGCTACTGCTGCTACTGCTACTACTACTACTACTACTACTACTACTACTACTATTACTACTACTACTACTACTCCTACTTTTGCTATTACTACTATTTCTATAACTGGTAATAAGACTTAATGACTGCGTACGAAGAGGAAAAGTTATGCCAGAGCTGCCCGGGCGGCTCTGCATGGCAGCCTACTAGACAAGCCACCCCGGCGGCCATGGCAGTATAAGGGTTAAACAAATAGTGTGTAATGATGCGTAATGCCTGCATTTTTGTGTTTTGGTGCAAAAAAAGCTGAAAACTACTAAAATAACACGTTTTTGTTACTTTTACTTTGGTTTCTCTATATTGGCTTGTTTACATCAATTTTATCGTTTTGAAGCATAACAATGTAAAATGACTTGAATATACAAAATTTTCAATCGAGATAGTTATATTTTTCATAAAACACCTTAGAAACACATAAATAAGATGTTTTAACAAATATAGTGTTTTGCCTGCATTTCTGAGTTTTGGTGCATAAAATGCTGGAAAACACCAAATTAATCCATTTTGACATATTTTAGTTCCATAAACAAATAGTGTGTAATCATGCCTTTTGCCTGCATTTCTGTGTTTTGGTGCATAAAAAGCTAAAAATACTAAAATACCATTTTTTTTTAGTTTTACTGTGGCTTGTTTTCATCAATTTTATCGTTTTAAAGCACAACAATGTAAAATGACGTGAATATACAAAATTTTCATTCGAGATAGTTATTTTTCATACAACACCTTAAAAACACATAAATAAGACGTTTTTAACAAATGTAGTATTTTGCCTGCATATCAATAAACGTCAGATTTTAGAATCAGTTTGTATACAGAACCATAAGAATTATAATCTAAATGAAGGCATGTTTAAGCTAGATCCATTAACTAGAGCACTGGTGAATAAATCCGTACCAGATCTAGGGATTAGTGGTAAAGACAGATCAGGTCCTGATAGGGTTTGAGTAGGGTGGAGCTCACAGGTGGGGTTGGCCAATCACACTGTGCCACGTTGCTCTCATCCTCTGTCCCTCCCCCTTCTCTTGGTTCAGTTCGCTTGTATTTTCATTCTACTTTGTACTGCTGAAGATGAAGGCAGTGGCCTTCGAAACATCCAGAATAAATACTTCAAGTCTCTATCTGTGGGTTTACTGACAAGTTTATATTGACGATAGTGTAATATTCCATCCCTCAACTAAGTATGAAATAAAGTAATTGAGCACGTAAGTAGCAAGTCAGTCAGTCTGTAAGTCAGTAAATGTGCAAGAAGTGTTGGTAAGTAGGCAAACAATATGTCAGTAAAATTAGAAATAAAGTAGTTAATGCAGAAGTCAGTCAGTCTGTTAGTTAATGAGTCTTTCAGTGAGTCAGTCAGTCACTCTGTCAATTAATCAGTCAATCAATCACTAAGAAAGCAAAGAAGCAAGAAAATACACACACACACACACACACACACACACACACACACACACACACACACACACACACGGCCCGGTAGCTCAGTGGTTAGAGCGCCGGCTTCACAAGTCAGATGACCGGGGTTCGATTCCCCGGCCGGGTGGAGATATTTGGGTGTGTCTCCTTTCAAATGTAGCCCCTGTTCACCTAGCAGTGAGTAGGTACGGGATGTAAATCGAGGAGTTGTGACCTTGTTGTCCCGGTGTGTGGTGTGTGCCTGGTCTCAGACCTATCCGAAGATCGGAAATAATGAGCTCTGAGCTCGTTCCGTAGGGTAACGTCTGGCTGTCTCGCCAGGGACTGCAGCAGATCAAACAGTGAATCACACACACACACACACACACTGACAAACACACACACACACACACACACACACACACACACACACACACACACACACACACACACACACACACACACACACACACACACACACACACACACACACACACACACACACACACACACACACACACACACACACACACACACACACACACACACACACACACACACACACACACACACACACACACACACACACACACACACACACAGACACCAAATAACACCCAAAACACCAAAGTACAGGGCAACAGCAAGTTTCGCCCTCTTCAGTTGCGTGGACGTGTGGGTTTTGATTTGATTTGATTTGATTTATTTATTTGCAAAATATAACAGAAGTCTTCAAATGTACATTAATACATTTTTTGTGGCTTTAGTCCGCTGAGCACCAGCTTCCTTAGCAGACAGAAAATATCATTCACATACAAACTGTAGTTAGAGCGGCAATACATTGGCTAATGACAATAATATTTCTACTTAATATCTTAATAATTTCCCTAATTTGTACCTAGGACATAACATTGAATATGATTTATCTAAGATTACGTTACAACGTGATATCTATTGTTAAACATAATATACACAACAATCATGCTAATACATCAATTTTGTAAGTTATGTAAGTAGCTTTTAACCTTATTTTTAAATACTTTGATATTGTTAATGGATTTTAAATCAGTTGGCAATTCATTCCAACATTGTGGTCCGACACAGTGTATAGAAATTTGTATAATGTTGTACGTGGTTGTGGATAAACTAAATTTATGTTGTTACCTCTTGTACCTTGAGCATGGTGAAAAACAGTAAATATATTAGAATTCAAATCCCTATTATGTATATCATTAAATATATTAAGTAACAAAAAATACTTCTTAACTAAATCAAATTTAAGCAACCCTAACTCAGAAAATAACAAATCAGTTGAATCATATATCCCTTTATAACATATTGCTCTAATAATCTTTTGAAATATAAAAACATCTTTGATGATTGTTGACCAGGAACATCCCCAAATTGCAACACAATAGGTGATATAAGGATAACAAAGGGAATAGTAAATACATCGCAGTGCTTCAGTAGTTAAATTTCGTCTACTATTATATATAATTCCACATGATTTTGATAGATTTATGCAAACAGACTGTATATGCTTTTTCCAGCTTAGATTTTCATCAATGATGACACCCAAAAATTTTGTATGAGAAACCCTTTCTATTTCTCTCCCTCGAAAAAATATTGGTTCAAAATTACTAGAAACAGAACGACTCTGAAACAATATAAACTTAGTTTTCTTTATGTTAATAGTTAAGTAATTTGCCAACACCAATCTTGAAATTTTTTCTAATGCAGTATTCACTTTTACATGTAAATTATCTAGAGAATTGTCTGTCATAAGTAAATTAGTGTCATCTGCAAATAATACAAAGTTTAATTTGTCTTTTGCTGCAGTAATATAATTTATATAAACTAGGAACAGCAATGGTCCCAAGATTGACCCTTGTGGCACACCTTTACTTATATTTTCCATTGATGAAAAATTGCCATTGCAATAAACAGTCTGATTTCTGTCTGCCAAATAGCATGAAAACAATCTCAGCACAACACCTCGAATACTAATATTTTCCAGTTTACCTAATAGTATATTGTGATTAAGTGAATCAAAAGCCTTACTTAAGTCAAGAAATATTCCAATAACATAAAGTTTACTTTCCAGGCTCTTTAATACTTTTGTTGTAAATTGCAGTGTTGCTTTTTCTGTTGATCTGTTTCTACGGAACCCAAGTTGGTTATCAGAGAGTAAATTAAAATCTTCCAGATAGTTAGTAAGTCTTGTTACAATTGCTTTATCAAACACTTTGCTTAGTGAGGGTAGACAAGATATTGGTCTGTAATTATTCTCATCATCTTTAGCACCAGATATATGAACAGGTATTACTTTTGCTATTTTCAGTTTATTGGGG
Source organism: Portunus trituberculatus (assembly GCF_017591435.1). Classification (NCBI taxonomy): domain Eukaryota; kingdom Metazoa; phylum Arthropoda; class Malacostraca; order Decapoda; family Portunidae; genus Portunus; species Portunus trituberculatus. Next base: position 11,019 of record NW_025541481.1, on the reverse strand, counting down.
AAATATCCTTGTTTGAAACATAAATTGATTATATAAGCAAGTGGAATATCAATATAATGGGCAGTATGTTGGAGAATGTAAGGTGGAATTTCATCATAACCTTCTGCTGTGTTCTTTAAGGTCTTTAGATACTGTTGCACTTCTGAAGTGGTAACAGGATAAAGATAAAGTGAAAAATTAGTCGAATTACCAATGAAATCCCTATAAATATTTTGCGAATTGTTAGTTTCGGGGTAAAGTTATAGAACTTTTTAAGAAGTGATTATTAAAAACAGTTGCTGTACTTTCATTAAAATTTTAAAGATTAATTTCCTTATTATGACCACCACTTTTCTTTTTAAGTACTAGGTTAATAATTTTCCAGGTGGATTTCATATTACCTTGAGACAGCTTAAGCTGATCCTGGTGGTACTTGTTTTTTGCATACCGTAAAAGCGATACAAGGTTATTTCTGTAAGTTCTATACCTCTGACCATACGTTAAAGGCCATTTCGGTGCTAACCTCTCTAGTCTGCGCTTTTCTCGCATGCTATTTCGTAATGCGATGGTGATGTGAGGACTTTTTTCTTGCTTACTATTCACCTTAATTTTATGTTTTGGAAAACACTTCTGAAAATTATCACTATAAATGTTGTAAAATTCATCAAAAGCCTGTGCTGGGTCATTTCATTCAAGTATATGCAACCAGTTAGTATCTTCGACTTGCCTCTTAAACGTGTTCATGTTTTCCTCAGAGAATATTCTTTTATTTATATATTGAGACTTTTGTACGCTGTTTTTACTAAAGGAGGAAAACACTGGAAAATGGTCTGAAATATCAGTGTATATAATATAATTATCTATATTGTTCAAGGAGTTAGTGGTCCAGATATGATCTATTAAAGTAGCAGAGGTGTCCGTCACACGAGTAGGTTTAGTGGTTGAAGGAATGCATGCATGAGAATACATCAAATTCATGAAATCTATGACCCCTGGGTCCTCCGGTTTAAGCAAGTCAAGATTCCAATCACCAAAAAAATATACATTAGTATAATTTCTATCTTCAATGAAGTCTAGGATCATATTTACGCTATTAATGAAGTGAGGTATACTACTCTTAGGTGGCCTGTAAACAGAAGCAAGAAAAATATTACTGTGGCCATCAAAAAGTTCAACACAAACACATTCAATATGTGGTTCCATCATACAACACTCAGATAAAATACTAGAATTATAGATATCAGAAACATACATACAAACACCACCACCCTGCCTATCCCTATTCATTGTATATAAATTGTATCCTATTATATTATACAGTATTGAAATATTGTCATCTAGTGTTGTTTCTGAAAAGCCTAAAACATCAAATTTAAAATTTACATCACACAATAATTCATCATTGAATATTTGAAAATTTTTGGGATGCTCTAATGTTGGTACTTATGACAGTGAAAACATTAGCATTTTCTATATTCTTAATGTCATCTATGTACAAATATTGTGAATTTTACAAGACCCGTCTTCTGTGTGAAGCAATAAGGATCATATCTGCTATTCATTTGATTATCCTGCTCAGTATTGTGTATATTGAATACCATTTTATCTAGATCGGTAATCGAACGATAATTACGGTTTACTAAGTCACTATTAATAAGTCTATATAATTCATCATCACATACAAAATGAAAAGGTAAATATGCATAAGTAGCCATTAAAGAAAACTGGCTTACCTTTACTATTCACACTCCCCGGTAAACCGCTCGCCCGTTTCACCACCTCCACGCATCCCTGAAGCAGCAGTACTGGTATACTCTGATACTGCATCACCACGAATAGCATCGTCCCTTGAGCTACCACCAACAGCCTGAGATCCTGTCTCGCCCAAAGCAGCAGCAGGTCCCAATCCCGGCTCTCCAGAAGCAATAGCATCCACAGAGTCATGTTCAGCAGCGGCAGCAGCATGATCAGGTCTCTCGCCACCATGATGAGCAGCAGGAGTCATTCTCTCTTTTATGATAAGTTTTGTGTGGCGAAAGTATGCCACCTTTCCCTGTGCTCTTGCCTGCTTCAGTTGAGGCATCTGTGCGTTCCTTTCAGCCTGCGACGCAGCACACAAGTCATCATTTATATAGATGTTGGTGCCCTTTAGCTTTCGTGCACTTCTCATTACTGCTTCCCGATCACAGTAACGAGAGAAGCGCGCTACAATGGGGCGTGGATAGCTATCTCGGCGCTGTCCCACCATATGGGCTCTCTCCAGCATCAATCCAGGAAGCTGAAGCTTTTTCGTAAGCAGGAAAGTCACCATCATCGCTGATGGGTGAGGGTGTGGGGGAACGTGGATGTGTGTGTGGGTGTGGGAGACTTGCTAAAGAGGTGTTAATGAGACAAATAACCCTTGACTTCTGATTTAGATATCTTGTGTGAGAGATAACTTCTTTCCTCCTTCTCCTTTTCCTCTTCTGACTTTACTCCTTTCCCTCTGCAACCCTACTCTCCTCTCTCTTTCTCTCTCTCTCTCTCTCTCTCTCTCTCTCTCTCTCTCTCTCTCTCTCTCTCTCTCTCTCTCTCTCTCTCTCTCTCTCTCTCTTTTTTTTTTTTTTTTTTTTTTTTTACTTTATTACATATTTTTATACATTGGTGAGTCAAGAGCTTCAGTAGGGTTGCTGAGAACTATCTTTGACATGGAATTAAATACACGGAACAACTAAAATATGCAAAACTAAATTACCAATTATACAGACACGTACAGTACATGTGCTATTTACATGCTATGGTTGTTTAATCCATGCATTGGCAGCAGACTTAAAGGTGTGTAGGGAGGTGGTGTAGTGAAGCTGTGTCTGCATAACCAGATGGTTCCACATTCGCGTATAACGTGGAAGGAAGGAGCGAAGGAAGGTCTCCGTCCTAGCAAAAGGGACGACGAGTTGGTGAACCCTGGATGTGGCAGCTCTGGTGGTGTGGCCATGTGGCTGTGCCCAGGGCTGGCGGAGTGCAGTCAGGTGCGGGGCGCCTTGCTTATGTGTCTTGTAGATGACACACAACCCTGCCACATCACGACGCTGCTGAAGAGGCTGCATGGTAGGGGACGGCTGGTCTGGCGGGGCCTTTAGACGTATCAGGCGTTGTGCTCGATGCTGGATCTTGTCTAGAAGGCTTAAGTATGAGGGGCAGGACAACCAGGTGAGAGGGCATACTCCATAAGGGGCGGACTTGAGCTGCATATAGGGTGGAGATTCCCTGGGAGTCGAGGAGATGTGAGACGCGCCGGATGCAGCTAAGTTTCCATGCGGCTTTCTTGGCTATAGTCCTGACGTGTCCAGTGAAGGTCAGGGCACTGTTCATTTCCACACCAAGTATGGAGATGGAAGCCTGCAGGGGTAACGCCCTTCCATCAAGTAAGATGGTGGGTGTGTCAGGGGAGTGTCGTCGGAAACCAGCATCACCTGTGTCTTGTCAGGAGCAAGTTCCACTTGCCATCGATGCCCCCATGAAACTATGGTTTGCAGTACCTGGTTGATGTGTGCGACAGTCGCACAGTGATCACCGCTGTCGCAAGGGAATGTCAGGGTACAGTCATCGGCGTATGCATGTGCCTCTGGAATGAGCTGGAGCAGGTCATTAAAAAATGCATTCCAGAGGAGAGGGCCGAGAACACTACCCTGTGGGACGCTGGCAGAGATAGGATGTTGGTCTGATGTTTGTCCATTCATCACCACTCTGAGGTATCTGCCTCGCAGGTAGTCTTGCAGCAAGAGGAGCAGATGCCCGTGGATACCCAAGCTGTTCAGTTTGGTGATTAGGCCGTGATGCCACACCCTGTCGAATGCTCCCGCAATGTCGAGAGCAATGATAAAGGTGTCTTTTCCCTGGTCTAGGGACTTATGCCAGGTGGTGGATAATTGAAGTAACAGGTCTGCTGCTGACCTGTTATTTCTGAAACCAAATTGTTTGGTATTAAGTAGATGATGTGAGCCGAGAAAGCAAGATATTTTGTTTGCTATAATGGCTTCAAGTATTTTACCAGGAACTGAGAGAAAGGAGATAGGTCTATAGTTCTTGGGATCAGTCCTCTTGCCCTTTTGTGTATTGCCACCACTCTGGCACCCTTCCAGAGGGTGGGCCACACTCCAGTGGTGATGCAGTGCTGAAAAATGGCGGTGAGGGGTGTAGCCAGCTGAGAGGCACAGTGCTTAAGGATATGAGGGCTTATGTTGTCTGGGCCTAAGGCCTTGTTAGTGTCAACTTGTGACAGACGTTGCCGTACTTCCTCAATAGTGATGGTAATGGTGGAAAGTTTCGCATTTGTGAGGGCTGGCACAAATGGAGGAGGGCGCTCAGGATCAGGTACTGACATCTTGTTGGAGAAAAAAGATGCAAGTACTTCAGCTTTGTCCTTATTTTTGGTGGCCACTGTACCATCGGACTTGTGTAGTGGTGGAACATCATCATCTGATGTCAGGCCTTGCTGCTGCTTAAGTGTGGTCCACCAGGTCTTACTACCCACTGAACGACCGCTGAGTTTGGTCTTAAGGTCTTCTTGCCAGCGTCGTTGAGCCCACTGTTGTACTTGTCGCATGGCTGCACAAGCGTGCTTGTAGCGCTCCTTATTAAATTGGGTAGCATGGCGTGAATACAGTTTCAAGCGCGACTCTTTTCATCAGCTGCCACTCTACACTGGTAACCAAACCAGGGCTGGTCAAGGGGCTTAACAGTGTAGGAATGGCAGGAACATACCTTTCTTGGTACTTGAGCAGAGTACGTGTAAAAGTGTGTACTTGATTATTGATGTCTCCTACGAGGATGCTGCTCCAGGGCGTTTGTTGTAAGGTGTTGCAGAGACCTTTCCAGTCTGCTTTTCCCCACAACCAGTTGGTGCGTGTCACAGCATCATCCCTCTGAGGTGCAACCTGGATTACGCTCAGGACAGCCACATGATCTGATGATCCCACAGCACTGAGTGGAGTGCAGGTGACAACACTGTCTGGTAGATCGCTAACGACAGGATCTAGAGATGAGCCAGAAGTATGAGTGGGAAAATCAACATAATTGGAGAGACCATGTACTGTGAGGAGTTCCTCAAAAGATCTTGCAACCAAGTGTTGGTTCATGTCACCAACAATGACGACGTGGTTACAAGTGTGTTGTTGCAGCAGCTCATCGAGGTGAGATTGGAGGAATGCAATGGGCTCATTACCGTGCCACTGTGGACGGTAACACACACACAACAAGACGGTCTGGTGTTGAGCCCATATCTTGAAAAACATCATCTCAAGATGATTTGGAAGGGTGACGTCAAGTAGTTGGACCGACAGACTCTTGTGGAAGGAAACGGCAACACCACCAAAGGTTCCGCGCGTCCTGTCGCGTCGATACCATCTCGTGTATCCGCTCATGTGTCCAAAGTTGTCAGGAATTGACTCATTTAGAAAGGTTTCTACTGTTGCAACAATGTCCGGAGTGTGAGGAATCACGTGACTATTGACGAGGTCTCCTATGTTCGTTTGAAGTCCTCGGACATTGGCAGAGATGATGGTAAGTTGATCACGAGACTTATGGGCGGGCATGACTCCAGGCTGTTTGAGTGAAGTTTGGCGGGTGGGAATTGGATGAATGGGCGGGGTTAGGGTCAGGGTAGAGCGGTTGTGGGTATGTTGTATAAACCTGATTTCCTGGTACAGGTGCCCATTTACCGGTGAGAGGCTGGGGTAAGGCAGGGCCAGAGGCAGGATGAGCAAGAGGAAGGAATCGACTTAGTGTCTGAACAATTAAGGCGTTGTTTTGTGCCTGCTCAGTTGAGATTCTGCGGAATAAGTTTTCCTCTCTCTCCTGCGCGATACGAGTGCGACACTCCTCAACAGTGTGGCCCACTCGCAGACAGTAGGTGCACTTTTTCCTCCTTAGGCAGTTGGCCTCTGTGTGACCGTTACGCCTGCAGTGTTTGCAGTAACCTCTTGACTGGTTACGTGGCGAGGATCGGAATGAAACAGTGCTTCCTGAGACTGGTTTGCTAGAGTGACCTGTCTGCAATTCCTTCTTGTTATTTTTGTTATTCTCCGTGATCCTGGTGTTACGAGTATTTGTGGGTGCAACGACTGACTTAGTCTCACCCTCAGATGTAGCAGTAACAGTCTGAGGTGGGGTGGGTGACTGGGGCCAGACGAGGTGGTGGTGGTGGTGTTGGTGGTAGACTGAAGTGGTTGAGGCTTCCCTGATGTCCACCAGTTTGCTGTTGCGTTACTGGAGGCCACTTGTCTATCCCACTCTTTATCTATGCTGTGAGACCTAGCGGTGGCAGCGATCGATCTCGTGTCAAGTTCCTCTGTGCTGGATCTTGTAGAAGAAATGTTGTCAATGAAATCCAGGACGGTGACTACAGCATCCCTTTTCTCAGCCAGTGTTTGCGAGGTGGTTTCGAAAAAACTTAGGATGTTTTTCTTCCTCGTCAGTTCCACTCTTAGTTGCCGAATGATCTCAACTAATTCTCTAGGCTCTAACTGCAAGAGATCTTCGAGTTCATCATCTCCTGCAGGCGCAACAGAGGAGTCAGCATCAGATGGGTCAGCGTCTCCTCTAGACTCTCGTCCTCGGCCGCCTGGTATACCACAGGGGCAGTGATTCCCAGAGCTTCGCGCAGAGCAGTAGTCTCACAGCAGTCAAAGGTATTATTGTCACCGAGACATGTGGTGTGGGAGGTGTTGGGGCAATCACCATGTGAACAGTCAATAATGGTCTTGTTGGAGGTGGTTTTCCGCAAACGGCACACCATCTACCTGGCTGGTATCCAGGGAGACCCAGGGGGCGTGTGATGAGGCGGTGGTGGTTCACATCTCCTGGCATATTCGCGAGTGATGAAGTGATAATGAGCTGATGAGGGAGGGTACTGTCATACAATCGGGAGGCTGGACGGTGTTAATTCACCCAGGGTTGCGTTCTCCCTGCAGATCCTCCAGAAGCTGGGGCAGTACTAGTGAAAGAATGGGAAGGAAAAAATGAAAGAAAGAAAGCGATGACAGGGAGAGCGAGAAAGGGTGGTAATTGAGGTGAAACGATTGTTCTTCCTGACGAGCAGCAGGACAGTTGGTGGGCGGGGCTTGCCACGTGATAGCAGTTACTGCCGCGACGATCAAGTTCTGCCTTTGTTCTTCTTGTTTTCGCCAAAGCAAGAGAACATTGGCAATTTCTGATCAATTGATTGCACTTAGCGATTCAGCGTACATTCATGTACGGATGGTAAAACAGCCAGTGCTGAGAGAGTAGTACAACAGCTGATATTTGCAGTTTATCAGGAGCTGTGTGGACGTGTGTGTGTGTGTCTCTCTCTCTCTCTCTCTCTCTCTCTCTCTCTCTCTCTCTCTCTCTCTCTCTCTCTCTCTCTCTCTCTCTCTCTCTCTCTCTCTCTCTCTCTCTCTCTCTCTCTCTCTCTCTCTCTCTCTCTCTCTCTCTCTCTCTCTCTCTCTCTCTCTCTCTCTCTCTCTCTCTCTCTCTCTCTCTCTCTCTCTCTCTCTCTCTCTCTCTCTCTCTCTCTCTCTCTCTCTCTCTCTCTCTCTCTCTCTCTCTCTCTCTCTCTCTCTCTCTCTCTCTCTCTCTCTCTCTCTCTCTCTCTCTCTCTCTCTCTCTCTCTCTCTCTCTCTCTCTCTCTCTCTCTCTCTCTCTCTCTCTCTCTCTCTCTCTCTCTCTCTCTCTCTCTCTCTCTCTCTCTCTCTCTCTCTCTCTCTCTCTCTCTCTCTCTCTCTCTCTCTCTCTCTCTCTCTCTCTCTCTCTCTCTCTCTCTCTCTCTCTCTCTCTCTCTCTCTCTCTCTCTCTCTCTCTCTCTCTCTCTCTCTCTCTCTCTCTCTCTCTCTCTCTCTCTCTCTCTCTCTCTCTCTCTCTCTCTCTCTCTCTCTCTCTCTCTCTCTCTCTCTCTCTCTCTCTCTCTCTCTCTCTCTCTCTCTCTCTCTCTCTCTCTCTCTCTCTCTCTCTCTCTCTCTCTCTCTCTCTCTCTCTCTCTCTCTCTCTCTCTCTCTCTCTCTCTCTCTCTCTCTCTCTCTCTCTCTCTCTCTCTCTCTCTCTCTCTCTCTCTCTCTCTCTCTCTCTCTCTCTCTCTCTCTCTCTCTCTCTCTCTCTCTCTCTCTCTCTCTCTCTCTCTCTCTCTCTCTCTCTCTCTTTTTTTTTTTTTTATTTAAACAAACTTTATACAGAAGAACATGTACCCAAAGGCGCACTGTCGTGTGCTACCTATCCTAAGGGTACTACAATCTATTTCTCTACAATATTTACAAGACTTAAAAATAGATAATATACAAGATGGTCAGCATGTAAATGGAGCACTGTTCGTTTCACTTCACTAGCACTATTCACGCACTGCACTACACTGAGTGTCACGTCACAAAGAGTGTCAGAGGAGTTGGCAGTGTCTGTCTCCACTTATGTGCCATCAGTTTGACACTGTGTGTGTTCATCTCCTGGACGTGAGGCACCGCGGCCGTGAACAAGTTCCACATCCTGGAGACGCGTCCTGCGAAGGTGCGTTGATGCTGACACCCGTGGGATCGCGGCACCTCTACGGCGTCACCACCATTGAGCACCGTTCTCGTGCTCCGTGCGGTGACTCTTAGAGGATGACGCAGCCCTGCCAGATGTGGCACTCTTTGCACCTGTGCCTTATGGAACACTACGATCGCCGCCACGTCTCTGCGGTGTTCCAGTGAATCAAGGGACGCTCAGGCTCTGGGTGAGGTGGTAGTGCAGCATCTACTAGCCGTATGGCGCGGCGTTGGATGCTGTCCAGTCTCCTTCTGTGTGTGGCGGCACAGGACATCCAGGAGAGAGCTGCGTATTCAAGGTGGGGCCGCACCTGTGCCTTGTACAGCAGCAGTCTCCCCTTCCTGTCGAGGAAACTGGCGATCCTTCTGAGAGCGGAGATCCTGTGAGAGGCTTTCTTGGCAATGGTTTTGACATGCCTGTCAAACCTCAGCCCTCGATCCACCTCCACTCCAAGTATCTTGACGTCATCTTGGAGTGGGAGAGCAGCAACGCCAAAGACAACTTTCCTGCCATTGCTGCCATGGCGGCTGGGGACCGAGACAACCATTGCCTGTGTCTTCTCCGGCGCGAATGTCACTTGCCAGCGAGCACCCCACTCCTTTATCACTCGTAGCTGCTGATTGATGGCCTCAGCAGCCCGCCCACTGTCCTGGCGTGGATAGGTATAGGAGAGGGTGCAGTCATCAGCATAGGCCTTGACTCCTGGCAGTAGCTGGAGAAGATCATCCACGTAGATATTCCACAGGAGTGGGCCAAGAATTGAACCCTGTGGCACTGATGCCTCCACAGGCAGGGACTCAGATGTTTGCCCGTTGACAACCACCTTGAGGCTTCTGTCCTGCAGGTAATTTCCCAGAGTCGTAGCAAGCCACCCTGGATGCCTTTAGCACGAAGCTTTTCTAGTAATCCGTTGTGCCATACTTTATCAAAAGCTCCTGCTATGTCCAAAGCAACCACTATAGTGTCCTTGCCGTCGTCGAGGGCGTCCTGCCAATGCCTGGTGAGAAGCATCATTAGGTCGGAGGTTGACCTTCCAGGTCTGAACCCAAACTGTTGGTCTGAGAGGAGGGCATTGTCCTTGAGATGGCTACACACCACCTCTGCCACGACCCTCTCAAACACTTTACCCACCACTGACAACAGGGATATGGGTCTGTAGTTTTTGGGTCCGTCCTGGAGCTTTTTGTGTGCAGGAACTACTCGAGCCTCCTTCCACACTGAAGGCCAGACGTTTTCCCGTACACAAGTTGTGAACTTGGGTGAGAGGGGCAGCCAGTTCCTGGGAGCATCGCTTCAGCAGGTGCGGGCTGATGTCATCAGGGCCGGTGGCTTTCTGTGTGTCCAGCCCCGCAATAATCGCTTCACCTGCTGATGCGTCACCTCCACCATGGTGACAGTCTTCTCACATTGCTGGACCAGCTGAGGCGGTGGCTGCTGTGGATTCCCCACCTTCATTTTCCAGCAAACAAGGAAGCCAGCAACTGTGCCCTCTCCTTACTGCTGGTGGCGACAGTACCGTCCTGCTTGCTGAGGGAGGGATGGATTCTTGGTGGCCAGTTCCTGTTTGTCCTTAACAAGGGACCACCAAGTTTTGTTTCCTACGCCAGTGCCACACAGTTTCCGGCGCAGGCTTTCCTCCCACTTTTTTAAGGCCCACTTGCTGGTTACCACCATCCTCCTGCATGCAGCCCTGTGCAGGTCCTTGTTGCGCCGAGTCGGGTTCCTCTTGTAGCGGAGCCAGGCAGCATACTTTGCCTCAGCAGCAACACGGCAACGGTAGCCAAACCATGGCTGATCCGTCGATCTGGTGGTGTATTCCCTGTGTGGGACGTGGCGTCTCTGGAGGGCGAGAAGGTGAGAGGTGAGTGCAAGTGCTTCACTCTCTGCTCCTCCCTGTAGCAGAGTGGCCCATGGGGTGTGGGTCAGGTCGCGGCGCAGGAAGCCCAGTCTGCTTTGTTCCACAGCCAGATGGTGCGGGTGGTGGCCTCGTCCTGAGCCACGCCCACTTCCAGCTGTGTCAGTACAGCGTGATGGTCAGAGCTGCCCACGAGCCCCAGCTGATGACACTGAAGCTTGTCTTCCTGGTAGTCTGAGATGACAGGGTCTAATGTCCCTCCTCGTTCATGTGTGGGGAAGGTGACATGATCTGTCAGACCCTGCACCTCAGGAGATTCTCGTAGGCGTCTCTTTCCAGGTGGTGATTGAGATCCCCCACAATCAGCACGTGGCTGCAGCTGTGTGCCATCATCAGGTTGTCTAAAGTCTCAGTCAGGTACAGGAGTGAGTCAGGCCCTTGTCGCGGGGGGCGATACAGGGCACACAGTAGGAGGGCTGAGCGGTCTGCCAGCGTTACTCGGAAGTACATCATCTCCATCAGTGGAGGCGTGTCTATGTCGAGTAGCTGGGCCTGCATTCCTTCCTTGAAGCAGACAGCCACTCCACCTCCTGTTCGCTCCTGTCGGTCCCTCCTCACCCAGTGGGTGAAGCCCTGCATCCTGCCATACGTGG
>NW_025541480.1:15000-59271 GCF_017591435.1 Portunus trituberculatus | reverse complement strand
TGTGTGTGAATTAATGCTTATAAGTTGCGTATCGGTAATTTCTTGAGATGAGTGACCAGTAGGATTATATCAAATGCTAAATTTATTTTTAAATATAAACTAATTATTTCAAGTTTTGATTAAAAAGATAAATACAAAATATAAATACTTTCATTCATGATTCCAGATATACAAATGCAAATACTTTTATTCTTAATTTAGAGTTGCAAATACGTCTAAAGTTATATGCAAAATATGAACATAAATACTTTATTTCACACAAGTTATGAGTACCATAATTATAGTTTAATATCACTAATGCCTGGAAGATTTCTGGACTGAGTTTTTCTTGGTAAGGAGTATAAAAATTGCTAGCTTTACTAAACACTCTCTCAGAGGTAATATGCTTCGAAATGTTGAAACTTTACATATTACGCTATGTCAATGTGTAGACATCAGAATACATTATTCTATGAATATTCCGAGATCTATCTTCACTACTCCAATGTGGTGTTGGATTTGCCATCATTTTTCCAGGTAGAGGCAAGTAAGCAAAAACACGAGGCATTTGCACGTTCTCCTGGACCTCCTCAACCCAGATCTAAGCATCATCTGGTGTAAACAACTGTTGGTTACCCATCTATAAAGTAAAATGCAAAGAAAAATGCGTATTGTTTGCCAAACTTTAACCCGTAAACTGTATTAGAAATATGGAGTTTACCTTGTCATGTCAAAAAAAAAAAAATTTTTTTTTTGTGCTTAACACTAAAGAATTTGATGCAAAACACCAAAAATGATCAAAATTCATCGTCCCTCCCTTTAAATCTCCCACGCGCGACCTTGTCACCTACGCATTTAACCGGGGAATCCCCTTGACAGAATGTAAACACTGTTGTTCTCTTCATAAATGTCTTAAAAACTTTTTTTTTTGGTCCCATAGCTATCAGAATACTTCACTTTTATCAGAATGATATAAATTATATCCTTGTGCAAACTAGGTTTGTCATAGAATAACAATCTTCCGGAAAAAAAAAACAAAGACCACCGTATGACAACGCACATAGCACCTCTTCACACATACGTATCGCTTGTTGGGTGACTAAATGTCATTCATCTTTACTTATTATTACCTTATTTTATTATATTATTCTTGTATTTTACCACAAAATGTGTGCAAAACTAAATAAACATCTTGTCCAAGACCATCGAGGACGTTTTAACACGAGTTACAGTTGAAACAATTAAAATGAACATGTATTTACATACAATTCAAATACATATACAATTGGATTCGATCCACACTTGAAGAGTGGTGTAGCCATGAGCGCACTGCCAGTTAGATCCACTCGAGATCCATTTAGCATTCGGCGTGGAGGGATAGAATAGGTGCGTGAATGAACAGTGCGCTACACGTTTCGGTGCTCTATTTGTGCTCTGCCATTAGGGAATGAACATCTCGCTTCTCTGATATTAGATTTGGTAGATGATATATTTGGCTCATGGTTTCTTAGGTTTGACAACTCAGATACATTATTTTAGTATGTAACACCATTATTCTTACATTTCTTGTGATTATTGTTGCTTCAAAAAACTCTTTTTCTTGGTTTCGTTCTATTAGACCATACTCGATAAGGATCAAATTCACTTGTAAAGATTAAGAAATCATTGAAATCTACCATAAAAATATAGTTTCGTCCTCAACTATGACACTGAAAAAAAGCTTACCTAAATTTAACCCAATTCAGTTTGAGATCGAGGTTCCTCAGTCTCAGTTTTTTTTTTTTTTTTTTTTTTTTTGCGAAGAGCAAAAAAAAAAAAAAAAAAAAAAATAATAATAATAATAAATATATAAATAAAGAATAAAATAAAATAAAAATAAATAAATGAATAAATAAATAAATATAATAAGATAAATAAATAAAAAAAAAGATCCACTGTAACTGCCGAATACCAAAAAGATTTTAAAGGAATTAGCTAAAAGATAGAAGCAAATGTCTTGAAACCTTCCTCTTAAAAGCAGTCAAATCGTAGGAAGAGGGAAATACAAATGCTGGTAGGGAGTTCAAGACTTTATCAATGAAAGATATGAATGATTGAGAGTACTGGTCAACTCTTGTATTAAAGGGTTAGACAAAACATGGACGAGAAGCCTTGTGCAGCGAGGCCCCAAGAGAAGGGTGGAATGCAGTTAGCCAGATCAGTTGAGCAATTAGCATGAAAAAGCGATAAAAGATAGAAAGAAATGCAATATTTCGGCTGTCGCAACTACAAAGTCCAGTATTTCCTTGCTTGCATTCTTATGTTTGGGACAATACTTCCATATTCTACTGTGCAGTGATTCATTTGGGTTCTGACTTTTTCCCCTCATACATTTAATCATCATATCATCACTAGTAAGTCTAGCATACACTTGTTTCACGAGATTTAGTTCCTCATCATCGAGTTCAAAATGTACGTACTTTCATTTGAGAGTGACTCTTAGGGGTTTCACCGTTTGCTAGTGCTCTATTATAAAAACACCAAGAGTTTTTATCCTTTGGGCACAAACGATGATGAAAGGACGCATTCTTTTCAGTGGCTGAGCAGTGGTAGAAGGATGACTTTATATCATCTCTCATCTCACTCGTGTTCACCTTACGTCTCACACTCTCTCCAAAGTAAAACTGAAGTCTTGTTATCACAGTGCCCGTCAGTTTGTTTTTGCCACCTAGTATTTTCATGCGTTTCTTTCCTCCTTCCTTTATGTGTGTGTGTGTGTGTGTCTTTCAGTTTTTTCAGTGCAGTACCAAATCTTTTAGCTACGTGATTCACGCATTCATCTTTCTTTACTGAATGTTCTCTTCCGTAAGGTCCTTCATTATTGTTCAGTCCTTTGATGGCCAGGAAAGCTGAGCTGTCACCATCAGATATGAGATTTATGTACCTGAAGTTCTTATCCAATGACCTGGACCACTGTTTGACAGCTGCAGCACCTTCCATGCCACCAGATGTTCCAGTATAATTGATACTGCACATTGAAGCATGTTTTGCTTCCATTCCTCGTGCTTTTCTTGTGTAACTTTTTTCTTTCTTAGCTTTGCATCCATTGATTTGCACATGTTACAGTATGTACACAAGTTTTCATAGTCTATGACTAGGCCAGTTTGGGCATCAATTACAGCACCAGTCCCCAGGAGACTCTTGTGTCCCCTAGTGTGCCACGAGCCATCGAATGTCACGTCTATGTCTAAAATGCCATTTTCATCTGGCTTCCTGTTCAATTCCTTTTCATAAAAATCATCACAGCAGCTGGAACATCAATTTCCTTTACTTTTTCAATGGTATTCTTAGTTATAAACTTTGCATATTTTCCGTAAGTGTTGAAGGAGAAATTGTTTAGGTTCAGCATATCAAGGAACTTTACTACTGCACTGTAGCCCTATACAAGCAACTTTGCAAAATAGACAATGCTCATGGTTGCTACATACATAATTTTCTCTCCTGATATTTTACTTGCAGTCACATTATTATACACTGCAGCATGACAATCACAGCAGCGGAGGCGAACACTTGTATATGCATGATGATGAACCAAATTACACTGAACATTATTTTCGCCACACTCACAGACAACAAGTTTTACTATGTCTGTAATGCACTCTTTAGAAAGAAGCACATATTCTACGTCTTTCACAAACTCATTAAGCTTATTTTCATCACTTATTCGCGCTTTCCTCTTCATAGCAGAGGTAAGGCGAGGTGGTTGTGGTGGTGGTGGTGGCGGCGACGCACGTGGTGGTGGCGGTGGAGAAGTTTTCACTCCTTGCGGTGACTTTTTCGATCTAGCTCGGGCTGCACTCTCTATTTGCTTCTTTCTCTGAGCAGATAACTTCCCCATGGTGCTGGAGTGTTCCCCATGGTGCTGTAGGTGTGTTTCGGGCATCGTACGGAAGTAAGTAGATGTCCACACAAGAGAACATATAGGAGGGACTCCATCAGATCCATAAGCCTTTTGAGGGTTTAGGCCACCGAGGGCATGGAAATCATCATTAGGAAGAATTTTCATTGTAGACAAGAAATAATCAGAGGGAGGAGGAGCGGGAGGGACAAACCCAGAATCACCCAAGGTGAGTTGCTAGCAAAGGTTTGAGGGAAGAGTTCAGCTTTATAAACAGATAGTGCTATCAGGATGAAATAAAAGAGGGAAAAATGAAGAAGCAATGTTATTGGATATGATTTTGGCCAGATCCTAGAAGTCGTAAGGGGAGTTAGAATTTTACTTTGACATTTGCTATTTATGAAGAAGTGTTTAGCAAGATAAAGAACAAACTTGGCATGATTCCGGGCAGAAATATGAAGTACATGAGATTAAGGAGATGGAATGATCAATTACCTTTTATGGGAAGCCTCTCTATCATGCATAGCACGTAAAAAGGCTCTGTTAAACCAAGGTTTAAATTGAAAGAATGAGAAATGTACACCTCCATGCCAGATACTATCATCTCCGTTATGCATTCAGCACACAGAGATAGGTCTCTGGCACGGAAACAGTAATCATTCCAAGGAAAATTAGGATAATACCTCCTCAAGTCCCCCAACTTGCAGAGGCAAAACGCCAAAGGCACCTCCGCTTTGGGGAATCCTGAAGACGAATTGGAGAAATAGAGCAAGATACTGGAATGAAATTGTGATCAGAGCAGCCTAACGGAGAAGATCTGGTGACAGCATAAGCTGAAGGATTAGAGTTGAGGAAAAGATCAATAATGTTAGGCGTATCTCCAAGACGGTCAGGGATATGAGTAGGGTGTTGCACCATTTGCTCTAGGTCATGGAGGATAGCAAAGTTGAAGGCTATTTAACCAAGATGGTTAGTGAAGGGAGAGGAAAGCTAAAGCTAGGGTTGAACATTGAAATCTTCAAGAATGGAGGGTGTGTGTCAATCAGATGAAAGAGAGATATGACAGGAATGGACAAGGAGACAGGACACAGAGAGCTTAGCTCGGGCCCTGTAATACACAAATAGGTAAAAACAAATAGGTAAATACACACACAACACAAACACACACACACACACACACACACACACACACACACACGGCCCGGTAGCTCAGTGGTTAGAGCGCTGGCTTCAAGCCAGATGACCGGGGTTCGATTCCCCGGCCGGTGGTCCCAATGGTATAGTAAAGTGGGATGAAGTGATGTAAGAGTGTGTAGAGATGAAGGTAATAGCTAGAAGTAATGAAGTAAAGTTAGAGATAATAGTGTGTGGGCATTCCACGTTGCTATTTTTGTAAATAAGGGTTGATATTTCTTATATGGTTTTCTCACTGTTTTCTAGGTTTTGACTACCCAGCCTAGAAGGTTGCATTTTTTTTTCTTCTTTTCGTGGCAAAACATATTTATCCTACAGTGAGAAAAGCTAACCCTAAAAACAAGATGCCAGGTTTTTTTTTGTTTTCAGGGTGTATGGTTGTCTACATACAAGTAAGTAGGGATTTCCCAAAGGTAAGTGATTTTTTTTTCCTGGCAAAAAACATCTATCCTACCGTGAAGAAAGCTAGCCCTATCAACAAGATGCCAGGTTTTATTTATTTTCATGATATATGATTATTTACATGTAGGTGTGTATAGATTTTTTTTTTTTCTGGCAAGACACATCTAACCTACCAAGAGAAAAGCTAACCCTATTGACGAGATGCCAGTTTTAGTTGATTTTTGCAAATATTTTGTTGATTACAAACAAGTAAGTAAGGATTCTCAAAGGTATTTTTTTTCAATAGCAGAAAAAAAATGCTGATTACAAACAAGTAAGTAAGGATTATTAAAGTTTTTTTTTTTTTTCAATAGCAGAAAACATTTTACGTATCTTGATACAACTTATGTGTAATTTGCATGTAGCTATTAGTTTGTGTGTTTTATCGGTGTGTTTTGACATGGCCATTCCATGGCAAGGGTGGTATACCGTGCGCCGATCTTGGTTCTAGTGAAGAATGTGGTATGGTAGTGGTTCTAGTAAAGTAAGTGGTATGTGCTATGCTTGTGAAACGATCACAGTAGATGCTGGTGAAGCTAATACTAAGTTGGAGGTGCAAATATTGTAAATATGTGGTGGTAGTTTAAATTGAAACATATGGCAGAGGTGGTGGCATACCCCATATTTTCTTGCAAATCACTAAGAAACGTAAAATACAGTTAGTGGCATTATATCTACTAAACTTAGTAACCAAGATGCTAAAAGATAATACCTATATTCCACAATTGAAATCTGTCCTAGTTGGTTGACATGCTGACGTCACGATTCTGGGTTTTAAAAGCCTCCCACGCTACGTCAATGATTTCAAGACTGAAGTGCGTTCACCTCTTAGTCTAGTACATCTTGGGTGGTCCTGCGGCTCCTCCCTTGTCGGCACCGTGTGGAAGAGCCTCGCATGGGCATCGTCCTCAGGTGAATCCCTCGCAGGCGCTAACTGTGAGATGCAGCTCGGAAGCTGGGGTGCGCTGCGACTCATGGCACGGTAACCGGCCCTTGACCGCTCCCCTCATGCCGGGTGCAAGCAAGCAGAGCCGGTGGTAACACCCCTTGGCTAGGCAGGTATTGTTGGGTGTGTGCGGCAGTGCTCAACGAGCATTGATGGGTGAGCTGCCTGGTGCTGTATTTTTTGTTTGGTTAATGAATGCTGTTGTGTCTTCCAGTGTTATTTCTTTATTTAGATGGTTGTCATTTAATCTGTTGGGGTTGTTGGTGTTGTATGGTGTGATTATGTGTAAATTGTTGTTAAGATAGTTGTATACTGAGTCTATACTGAGTCTAACTTGCTCGTCTTCGTCGTCCTCTTCCTCCTCTTTGAAGATGTTTTCCCGGAGGTTTTTATGCAGTGTCTCCTTTTCTATTGGTGTGCAGAGTTTCTGGTTGTTGTGTGTTAGGTAGTGAGGTTCAGGTGCACTCTCTCCTGTCAGAATTTTTATCTTTTTCCAGAATCTATGTGGATTATTGTATTGTTTTGCTGTGGTTTCAATGAGCTGGTTCCATTTATCATTATATTCAAATGTGATTATTTCTTGAAGTGTTTTTTATAGATCTTTGTATAGTTTGAATTGTTCGTAATTCCATCCATGTGTAGATGAGTGGTTCCTTATTGCGTTGAGAATTGCCAAGATGGTTTTGGTGGTATGACTGAGAGTAGGGATGGTAGTATCTTGTAATATGTGGTA
Organism: Portunus trituberculatus; assembly: GCF_017591435.1. Taxonomy (NCBI): domain Eukaryota; kingdom Metazoa; phylum Arthropoda; class Malacostraca; order Decapoda; family Portunidae; genus Portunus; species Portunus trituberculatus. The sequence goes on along the minus strand of NW_025541480.1, from coordinate 52,101 downwards.
GGACAGTTTTTCTTTATTGAGTCTTTTATTGTACAATACCAGTCGTCCATTGCAGGCGGGCCGCCGTGGTGCAGTGGGACCGCGCGCTTTGTGGGGCCCCAGGGTTTTCAAGCGCACGGGTTCGAATCCTGGCCACGTTCCGAGGTTAGGAAGGATATCCACTCGGAGTAACGGTTCCCAAATGCCAAAACCAAAGTTCTCCTAACTTCTCTGTCAGGAGGCACCGTCCTAGCCCTAATATATTAGGGGAACCGGACGTAAACCGAAAAAAAAAAACCGTCGTCTATTGCAGTACCAATATTGTGTTTGAGGTTTGGTTTCTTAATTGTTGAGTTTATTTCATTTTTAATTTCATCCCAGTGTACTTTTTTTAGGTTTGGTCGAGGTGGCGCTGGTACGAGTATTGGTGTTGTGGAGATGTCTAGTATGATGGGTATGTAGTCACTGGTGGTGAGAGGGACCTGAGTGATGTGTGTGTTGTGGTGTGTTTTGTAATTGCTTAAGATTATGTCAGGAGTTGTTCCTTTGTTTATGGAGTAAAATGTCGGGAAGTGTGGTCCTATATGTTGTATGGATCTGTATTGAATGAGTGTATTTATTTGTCGTCCTTTTTTGTTGGTGGAGTTGTAACCCAAGGTTTGGTGGTTTGCATTAATATCTGCAATCATGTATACTGTTTGTGCGGAAAAGAGAAGAGAAGTCTGGTAGTGGGAGGTAGTCTCGGCTTGGTGGTTGGTATAATGTGGCAATTGTAACTGGTCCGGTGTTTGTTTTTATTTTTATTGCTAGGAGGTCGGATATGAAATTGTCAATTATTTTGTGCTTTATGTGGCGTTTGATAGCTATTGCTGATCCGTCTGATTGTGATTCCAGGATGTTTTCCTGGTACGTTTTGTATCCTACTTTTTTAATTGGTGAGCTGTTTGGTAGGCAGTGGCTGTTTATTAAAATCATACCTGGGTCTATCTGTCTATATATATTGCATAGTTCATGTCTTCTGTTTTTCCAGTGGAGAACATTATGTTGTAATATTTTTAGTTTACTATTGAATATTATATTTAATAAGAATTTTTGCGTTGCTTTTCTTTTCTTGGAGGTGGTGTTCTCTCCATGTTAGTGTTGCGTCTGATTTTCTTAAATTGGCCGTCATCTATTCTTTCCCAGCATTTTTCAAGTGTTATTGTGTCGTTCATGATGCCTTGGATTATATTGTAATAAGTGTATGCTTTGTTGGTGAAGGTTAGTTTATATTTTCGTGATTCAAGAGCTTCTATTAGGTCAGTTTTGGTAATGGGATGTTTGGGCCAGCCTGTTGATTCTGCTGTGTATATTGTCAAACCAATATCTTGTGCTGTTGTCTTGGTGTGTATTTCTGGTGTGTCTTCTATTGTGACAGTTACTTCTTCCGTAGAGTTGGTGGATGTGTTGGTGTTTGTGTCTTGGTCATTGTTTTCATTAGTGGTGGTGGTGATTGTGTTTGTATTTTGTGGGGGGTTATTGGTGGTGGTGATATTTGATACTGTTTTGTGTGATGGGGGGTTGGCAGGTGCTTTTATGTCGGGAAGGTTGTTCATTTTCAGCATTTTGTTTAGCTCTGTCTCATAACTTCCAGGACCTGTGGTATTATGTAAGTGTGCGTATATGATGCAAGTGAATATTTTTGAGAATGTTTCTCCTGTGTCTTGAGGTATGGGTTGTATGTTGTTGGCTGTTTGTTGGAGTTGTGATGCTTGACTATAAGTTTTTGAATTTTGCTGGTTTTTTTTTATTTTTTTTTTTATATCTTTCCGCTTCGGGCAAAAAGTTAAGCAAAGGACAATGCTTTATAGCTTTCAACCTCGTCTGCCTCCAAGAAAATATCCTATCTTGCTACACAAATATATATATATATATATATATATATATATATATATATATATATATATATATATATATATATATATATATATATATATATATATATATATATATATATATATATATATATATATATATATATATATATATATATATATATATATATATATATATATATATATATATATATATATAGTGGATAAGGTGGTGAGCGTGGGATCGAGCAGACGTCCACGCGTAGGTTCGAATCCCACTACATACAGCCTTAAACACTTTGCCATTTGTCGAGTGGTTTAAAGTTACCTACATGTCACCGTGATACTAAGATGGTTCTAAATGGTTACACCGAAGATGAGCTTGGTGTTATGTGATTTTACAAATATTACAATACTTGTTTTCCCGGCATATCAGCCGGCATATCAGTTTACATAATAACTGGAAATACTTGAATAAGAAGTTTTTGTAATCTTATTTTGTTTCTTTATATTGGCTTATGCTTTTTCGATTCCAACCATGCAAAATGTCTCAAATTTTTTTTTTTTTTCAATCAAAAAATTTTTTTTAAAGTAAAATAGTCTGAAAATCACACATAAGTCATTTTCAAATATTGTGTACTAAATCGTTAGGCCTGCAATTCTGCATTTTGGTGCATAGGAAACCTCAAACACTAAAGTAACACGTTTGATCGAATTTCATGTCATTTTTGTATGACGGTTTATTTTTATATTTATTTTGCAGAAAACAATGTAGGATGATTTCAATAAACGCAATTTTCAATTAGCTTTTTTTTAATGTAAAATAACCAATGAAAAAAAAAATATTACACGATTTGAGAAATCAAGTATATGATAAATGTGCCTCTATTCCTAATTTTTGGTGCAAAAAAAGCTATAAAGATTACCACGTTTTTACACACATCAATTTGACTCTATGTAATAGTGGATGTTGGTTGGAGTATATGAAGTAGTGGGTAGCCTGTGATGGGCGTGGGTGGCTGTGGGCGTGTTAGTGTGATGATGGGCTTTCTAGTGGGTGGTGGTGGGAGTATATGAAGTAGTGGGTAGCCTGTGATGGGCCTGGGTGGCTGTGGGCGTGATGGTGGGCGTGCTAGTGGGTGTTGGTGGGCGTATATAAGGTTTTCCAAGAAGTCTTTTGTTTGTGTTTGTAATAATTGGTTTGTGTAACTGTTCATAATTATTTAGCTTGTTGATAAAATGCTTTGGTTCACAGTGACTCCTCAAACAGTTTAGCTCAGTGATCAGCTTCACTGTATGCCATCTTGACATGACATGATGCTCTCGGAAACACATTCCTCACACAAATTGATAAATCCCTGCACACTCAGTGAAATGTGGCTCAAAAATCTCTTAACTTCTTGTATCGTACATTTGCAGGATTTAAGCAGTCAATCTTTTTATAATAATATATTTCCTCTATGTAACATAAACAGCTTTCAATCCTTCAGAGCACCAACATCCACACAGAGTATCCACACAGACAACACTTCCCCCCTTACACTTCTTAATTAAACTGTATATTAATGTACTTTAACTACTTTACATATACATTATAATTATTCCATCATAAGACATGTTTAATATTTCCTATGTGCATGAATCACTAACCAAACTGATGAAATAAACAACTAAATTACACTTCAGCCTTTGGTTAAAATTTCTTTCCTTTAATGAACAAAAAATTCTTAGACACCAAGGACTGCATGACGCCAGAGTCACAACTAATCCAGGCACACACACTCGGCAGGTGACTCCAGCTCATGGGAGGCTGTGGGTGTGACTGTGGCTGTGGCTGTGGCTGTGGCTATGGGTGTGGCTGTGGGTGAGGCTGTGGTTGTGGGTGTGGTTGTGGGTGAGGGTGTGGTTGTGGCTGGAACGGGACGTTTTGGCGCAGACGTTTTGGCGATAAGCTATTATGGCGCTCGTTATTTTGGCGCTAACTCATATGGCATCAAAAGAATAATATAAAAAAGAAAAAGAAAATGGAAATAAAAAAAGAATAAAAAAACTTTTTAGAGACCATGATTAATTTAAAAGTGTCTCGTTTTGTGATAATCTCGTTTAAAAATTGTTACGATATTCAAGTGTCTCGTTTAGTAATCATTTCATTTTACCAGAGTCTCGTATGATGTGTTGTTACAATATTCAAGTGTTTCGTTTAGTGATTCTCTCATTTTACCAAGGTTTCGTTGGATTTTATTAATGAAATGATATCCCAGTTGTCTCTTTAACACTCCTGGAAAACGCTTCTCTTTATATTTTCTTGTACAACCCATACCAAAAATGGCCGAAAACATTTTAAGTAAAAGAGACAAGCCAAAGTTTTCACATAACGGATGTATATACGTGTTTGACAAATGTAGCAAAAACGAGCCTTCTCTCAAGTTTTGGAGATGCGAATTAAAAAACGAGTGTAAAGGGCGTATTCACACTAAAAACCAGGAGGTAGTAAAAGAAGTAAATATACATTCACACGGTGCGTCAGCAGTAAATGTTGAAGTTGGTGAAATTAAAACAAGTGTAAAACGTAAAGCTGAGGAAACTTTAGAAGTGCCGTCATCAGTTGTTAATGCTTGCATTGAAAATAGTTCTCAAGCTGCTCTGGCAGCATTGCCCACTTCAGATGCCATGATAAAAAATGTTCGAAGAAAACCAAATCAATTATATTCTGCTCCTCCAAATCCTCTCAGTTTAAGTGAATTAGTAATACCGGATGTGTACAAACTTTATCTTACGCACGGTGGTCAGTCTGAAGACTTTTTACTTGGGGATAGCAATGAAAAACACGACAGAATTTTAATTTTTGTTGAAAGACCTGGCTAAATATTTAACGTGATTCTGATGTGTGGTACGCGGATGGAACTTTTAAGATGTCTCCTCCATTATTTTCTCAGGTTTACGTTATTATGGCAAGAATGCATGAAGGAGTTCTTCCTGTACTGTACGCTTTATTACCTAATAAGCGTCGAGCAACATCCGTGAAAATGTTTCAAATGATAACTGATTTGTCTGCAGACTTGCAACCAAAGGGAATTTATTGTGATTATGAACAAGCAGCTTTTTCTGCAATGAAAGAATGTTTTTCGGAGGTGGAGTTGAAAGGCTGTTTCTTTCATTTTGCACATAATATTCATAAGCATCTGAAACATCTTGGGCTCCAACATTTGTATATTAATGATCCTGACTTCGCTGTAAAAGCTAAAATGGTCGTTGCTTTATCTTTTGTACCTGTTTCTCACATGGATGTTTACATCGATGCTTTGTCGGAATACTTACCTGATGAACTTCAACCGTTAATGAACTGGGTCGAAGATAATTATGTAGAAGAGGAAATGGGCGACGTTCACACTTTTTCCTACAGAAATGTGGAATATGTGTAGTCGAACATATCAGGTGAGGACAGAACAAACAATCATGCCGAAGCTACGCACAGGAAAATCTATGCAGAACTAGGAATGAATCATCCAGTTATATGGAAATTCATCGATGGAATAAAGAGAATTAGAAGGGAAGTGATTCGTATTATGAACAACTAATTGCTGGAAATGCTCCAGCTCGAAAATGTATGGAATACATTAGGATTGATGAACGCATTTTAAGTATAACACAGCAGTTTGATTGACGGGAGCCACTATAATACTGACGTGGTTTGGCATAGAACTATGAAATGCATTAAATTGGTGGTGAAATTACTTCATTTAATTTTTTTTTATTGTAATATTTAAAAAAATTTAAGTTGTTTTAACCCATGAAAAATGAAGAAATAAAGATAAATAAATCAGGCAAGAAAAATTTCAAACTGGTGCCAAATGAGCTAGCGCTAAAATAACGAGCGCCAAAATAGCTTATTGTCAAAACGGCACCACCAAAACGACGGCGCCAAAACGTACAGGACTCGTGGTGGCGGCTCTGTGACGCTAACTATAGCCAGCGGTCTGACGGAAGGTTTATTGCGTGTTTGTCTAGACTTGGCTATTTTTTCTCTCTTTTCATGGAATAGGCGCGCTTGGCCGAGAGTAATGAAATTATGAAGGGGAAGAAATAAAGGTCCACTCTACTGTCAGTTTACAAAAAGACTGCCGAATAGAAAATGCAAGTTTGTGGCCGGTTAAAGTAAAAAAGTCCTTTATTTGTACATTTAGTGTGTTGCTTTGTGTTTTGATGGGTGTGAGGAAAAGCTGTGACGAGACTTGCTGCGATTTTATTTACTATTTTTTTTGTCATGTATAAAGTAAAAACGAAAATTATGCACAAGAAAGTATGAAATAAGAGAAGCTGCAGGAAGCCACCATGCCTACACGTGGCTGTCCTTGTAGGAAACATACCTCCCTATCTCCACCTCCCATCCACGTCCATAAATGTGAGTAATCCTTCATAAGTTTACTAATCTCCTCCCCAGAACTAACCACCTCCCCATTAGCTGCCTTCAATGCTCATATTTTTTCTCTATTTTTTCATCCACTATACTTGGGATCGGTGTTTGTCTGGCTGGCTATTTTCAACTCTTAATTGTTTTTAGTTTTCCTCATTAACCTCCTATCTGTTCTAACTAACTCGTTATAGTGTGGCATTAAAACATCTTCTGCTTGTAATCTCTTGTATATACAGGAGAAGGTGGCAATATGAAACAGGCAATATCTCGCCTGATCTGCCTACCAGCTGTTGCTAACTAAATAAGTCAGACATATCTATTACTTCCACCTGATGCCACCACACTACGCATTTGTTTACACTCAATGAATTATCATATATGAGGCATGCAATATATATATAATTTTCCAGAAACTATTGTTTGTTTAGAATTTCTGGTGATAAGACATGACGAGCAACCAGCGGCCAGACATACTGCTGTGCGGGATGATCTGCGTGTACTGTCCCACCAACTTCGATACGTTCACTTCACCAATAGTTCTTCCTCCTCGTCTTCTTTTCTTCTTCTTCTTCCTTATTTCTTCGACAAATACTCTTAATGATAAGAAGAACATAATAACATAAGAAAAGAGGGAAGCTGCAAGAGGCCGCCAGGCCTATACGAGGCAGTCCCAGTGTGCTTAAGCTACCTAATTCCATCTATCTTCCCCATCCATGAACTTACCTAACCTAATTTTAAAGCTCCCTATTGACTCAGCCCTGACTACAAGCCCATTGAGACCGTTCCACTCATCAACCACTCTGTTTCAAAACCAGTTTCTTCCAATTTCTTTCCTAAAGCTTAATTTTTCAAGTTAAACCCATTATTTCTCGTTCTGTCCCCGCTACTGATCCTAAGAACCACATTCATGTCCCCTCTGTTAAAACCCTTATACCACTTAAATACTTCTATCAGGTCTCATCCTAACCTACGTCTCTCTAAGAAATGCAAATTAAATTTTTTGATATATTTTCCGGAAAGCTAATACAGTTCACGATAATGTATTTATCTTTCAGTAATTAATATGTTTTCTAGACAATCGATATCTACATTTTTTTTTTCGATGGGCGATGTATTTCCTGGATAACTGATGTACTACAGCGATACATTTATGCATGACCAATATAACTGATTAATTTCCTGATAGCAGATAAACATTTTCTCGCTAACAGACATATTTCCCGATTTCCCGATAGTCGATAATCTTTCCCGGCAGGTCAAGCAGTAGCGAGTGTTCCAACACGTCAAGCAGTCCTGGGTTCGAATCCTGCCTGGTCACCACTCACATATTTTTTGTCACGACTGTCTGCTCCTGTGTTGGTCCTGATCCTCTGACCGCCCAACAACAATTCTCCCACTAAATCCCTCCTTACTTTCATTCTACTTACATGATCTACAACTTCGGTCCAATCTTCTTACGCTTCTACCACCTTCTACTCATTTGTCTCATCATAATCCTTGCTTAAACTTGTGCGTACTCACACCACACACTTATACCTACTTGTAGACGTACCAAGAAAACTCATAAAGGAAGGAAGAGAATAACAAGTACGAACAATATAAATAAAAGACACAATCAGAATCAAAAGACTTACGTTTAGTTGGAATGAGAAAGAGACACTGTAGTCATCATGATGTAAACAAGGGCGATGCGGGGCGTTCCGAGCGTCACTACCGTAAAAGATGGATAGTCTTTTTTCCCCTTCGTCTCATATTGTTTGTACTGGACTCTCATATCAGTGGCACACAGAACACAACGCTGAACTCACACCTTCGTTGTTGCTGTTGTTTTTTGTGTACATCCAAACGAAGAATATCTTACGGTGGTGAGAATGAGTCAAAAGTTAGACACTTGGATGGTCAGTGGGAAGATGAGAGAGAGCATTGAGGCAGCAGAGACGTGGTTTACCAGGAGGCGAGGTTAACTATTGAGAGAGCAATGGAGAGGCCTGGCACTGGTGATCACGGTAAGGACTAGACAGTGACGATATGTGAGGCACCAGAAGAATGCTAAGAATGGTTTGAGTGGCGAGGTTAACTACTGAGAGAGCAATGGAGAGGCCTGGCACTGGTGATCACGGTAAGGACTAGACAGTGACGATATGTGAGGCACCAGAAGAATGCTAAGAATGGTTTGAGTGGCGAGGTTAACTACTGAGAGAATAATGGAGAGGCCTGGCATAGACAGTGACGATACCAGAAGAATGCTATGAATGGCTTGGGTGGTTAACTAATGCGAGAGCAGTGGATAGGTCTGGCATTGGAAGGGAACCAATGAGTTCTGGAGGCAGAGTGACAAGATTTCTACATGATTAACTCGAGAATCACTCTTGAAGACCTGTAGGTTTTCAAGACTGGAGGTGAACTGATATTGGTCACCGAGGAGGAAGGGAGAACAAGGATTCATTATTATCTGTTATTCATTTCTTGTTTCATCATTTTGTTTACACACACTTTTTCAATTAATCTTGCTCTCGTTTCATTTTCGGGAATGAGGAGGAAAACCACCACCACCACCATCACCACCACAACCGCCGCCGCCGCCACCGCTGCCATCACAATACAACAACAACAACAACAACAATATCAACAATAACATCATAAACAGCATCTATAACGAAAACAACAGCAACAACGCTAACAGTAAGGATGATGAAAATATTACTATAGTTATAAAGATAATAACAATAACAATAACAACGATGATAACAACAACAATGATAATTATAATGATAATAATAATAATGATAATAATAATAATAATAATAATAATAATAATAGTAATAATAATAATAATAATAATAATAATAATAATAATAATAATAATAATAATAATAATAACGATAATAATAATAATAATAATAATAATAATAATAATAATAAACGATAATAATAATAACGATAATAATAATAATAATAATATTAATAATAATAATAATAATAAATAATAATAATAATAATAATAATAATAATAATAATAATAATAATAATAATAATAATAATAATATTATATTAACATTATTATCATCACCATTATCAGCATCATCATTATCATGATCATCATTGTCATCATCCCCATCATCATTATAATCATCATCATCAGAAGCAGTAGAAGAAGTAGCAATATCAGATAAAAACAACAACAACAACAGCAACAATACACACACACACACACACACACACACACACACACACACACACACACACACACACACACACACACACACACACACACACACACACACACACACACACACACACACACACACACACACACTGATAATACACTATGAAATAAGATAGCGAAACGACATGTTGTCATGTCTAAGGAGTCCAGCACCCTAACTAAAATCTTGTTATAAGAAGAATAAAAGAAAGTGAAGTGTGTGCATCACTTCCCAGCACCTCCAATAATTGATTTCAGCACCCCAGAGTGCTACCACCCCAGATTGGAAAGCGCTGACCTAAAACTTGGGTATCATGGTGACATGTAGGTGATTTTAAACTACTCGACAAATGGCAGTGTCAAGGCGATACGTGGTGGATTTGAACCTACGCGTGGATGTCTGCCCGATCCCACGCTCACCACCTTATCCACTACGACACCGCCTCTCTCTCTCTCTCTCTCTCTCTCTCTCTCTCTCTCTCTCTCTCTCTTGTTTTTAGGTAGTCTGTCCTGAATTATAAATGAAAAAAAATAATATCTTGAAGTACAAATAACACCGTGGTACAGCACATATATATCATAAAGTAAATGATAAATAGATAAATAAATAAATAGATAAATAAATAAATAAACCACCTCACGATTTTCCACGATAATGTTTTCCACGCTTCGATTTTCCACGATAATATTTTCCACGCTTCGATTTTCCAAATAATATTTTCCACGCTTCGATTTTCCACGATAATATTTTCCACGCTTCGATTTTCCACGATAATATTTTCCACGCTTCGATTTTCCACGATAATATTTTCCACGCTTCGATTTTCCACGATAATATTTTCCACGCTTCTATTTTCCACGATAATATTTTCCACGCTTCGATTTTCCACGATAATATTTTCCACGCTTCGATTTTCCACGATAATATTTTCCACACTTCGATTTTCCACGATAATATTTTCCACGCTTCGATTTTCCATGATAACATTTTCCACGCTTCGATTTTCCACGATAATATTTTCCACGCTTCGATTTTCCACGATAATATTTTCCACGCTTCAATTTTCCACGATAATATTTTCCACGGTAATATTTTCCCAGTCCTCAGGGTGTGAGAGCAGTGACGAGGTAACCTTGCCGCGCCTCACACGGATCGCCATGAGCAATGACCCACCACACGTCTGGTGCATAACGTAGTAGCGTGCCTGCCAACACCACACCCCTCACAGCCACTGACATGAAGGGAGCCCTCTCACCCCTGAAGGACCCCCCTCGTACTGCCAGTGTCTGGTGTATGGCGCCCAGCGTGCCACACACCACACCCCCAGCCACTGACATGAAGGGAGCCCTCTCACCCCTGAAGGACCCCCCCCGTACTGCCAGTGCCTGGTGTATGGCGCCCAGCGTGCCACACACCACACCCCAGTCACTGGCATGAAGTGAGTCCTCTCACCCCTGAAGGACCCCCCTCGTACTGCCAGTGTCTGGTGCATGGTGCACAGCGTGCCACACACTACGCCCCAGCCACTGGAATGAAGTGAGCCCTCTCATCTCTAAAGAACTCCCTTCGTACTGCCAGTGTCTAGTGCATGGTGAACAGCGTGCCCTCGTTCATGGCGATTTATTCAGCCCAGTGCTACCACAATCAAGAGACATCCTCCACCAGACTCAATGGAAGGAGCTCTTATTTCCCTATAAGGACTCCCCCCTCTGGTCAACATCTGGTGAATGGTAGACATTGATCCCTTGCTTATGGCAACTCCTTGCCTAGTATGAGGCACTGCAAATGGATGATTATTATCAATGAAGCTAAAGGCCACAAAGGAAAAGAAGGACCTGCTGCCAGTTCCCTTCCTTGGGCCCCAGGCAGGACCCAACAGCCACCTTCTCCCCCAGTGCGGCGCCCAAGGCCGTCACGGCCCTCAACAAATTTTGGCCGAAACTGTTTTCAATTTTCATTTAGATTTTGATCCGAATAGAAAATCATCGATTGCAAGTGAAAAACGAGGGTGTTTGCAAATTGTGGAAAATTAAGGTGATCAGTGAAACAACACAAGGCAGCTTTGCATTGCTTAGTATAACATAAGGAGTGTGTACCTTGCCCGTCTGTTGCCCGTGAATATCATGATGCACATGTTCCTAGATGCCTGGATAGAGCCAGTAATGCATTGGCGGCTGCCTACTTCATGGCGGACTTTAGAAGATCAAGTAGATTTCTGGATAGGGAGGATGAATGGACGTAAGTAAACATGTATACAAGAACTGCCACAGGTTGGTCTACTTTAGGTTCTGATTTTCTTATGTCCTTGAATTATTTTTTCATCTTTTTAACCAAAGCATTCTGTAAATATAAGGAAAAAAGGAAGGCATGAAGGGGGTGAGATAAAATATTTTGTTATTATGCTTCTGCTACTACTACTACTTCTAGTACTACTACTAATAGTACTACTACTACTACTACTACTACTACTACTACTACTACTACTACTACTACTACCTTTACGACAACAACAACAACAACAACAATAACAATTACTACTACTACTACTACTACTACTACTACTACTACTACTACTTTGCGTCAACAACAACAACAACAACAATAACAATTACTACTACTGCTGCTGCTGCTACTGCTACTACTACTGCTACTACTGCTGCTACTGCTGCTACTACTACTACTGCTGCTGCTGCTGCTGCTGCTACTGCTACTACTACTACCCTACTACTACTACTGCTGCTACTGCTGCTGCTGCTGCTACTGCTGCTACTGCTGCTGCTGCTGCTGCTGCTGCTGCTGCTGCTACTGCTGCTGCTGCTACTGCTACTGCTGCTACTGCTGCTACTGCTACTACTACTACTACTACTACTACTACTTTTTATTACTACTATTTCTATAACTGGTAATAAGACTTAATGACTGCGTACGAAGAGGAAAAGTTATGCCAGAGCTGCCCGGGCGGCTCTGCATGGCAGCCTACTAGACAAGCCACCCCGGCGGCCATGGCAGTATAAGGGTTAAACAAATAGTGTGTAATGATGCGTAATGCCTGCATTTTTGTGTTTTTGTGCAAAAAAAGCTGAAAACTACTAAAATAACACGTTTTTGTTACTTTTACTTTGGTTTCTCTATATTGGCTTGTTTGCATCAATTTTATCGTTTTGAAGCATAACAATGTAAAATGACTTGAATATACAAAATTTTCGATCAAGATAGTTATATTTTTCATAAAACACCTTAGAAACACATAAATAAGATGTTTTAACAAATATAGTGTTTTGCCTGCATTTCTGAGTTTTGGTGCATAAAATGCTGGAAAACACCAAATTAATCCATTTTTGACATATTTTAGTTCCATAAAAAAAATAGTGTGTAATCATGCGTTTTGCCTGCATTTCTGTGTTTTGGTGCATAAAAAGCTGAAAATACTAAAATACCATTTTTTTTTTAGTTTTACTGTGGCTTGTTTTCATCAATTTTATCGTTTTAAAGCACAACAATGTAAAATGACGTGAATATACAAAATTTTCATTCGAGATAGTTATTTTTCAAACAACACCTTAAAAACACATAAATAAGACGTTTTTAACAAATGTAGTATTTTGCCTGCATATCAATAAACGTCAGATTTTAGAATCAGTTTGTATGTCGTGCTCCGAGCTGTTGCACGACGTTGCACAAATTGTCTAGCTACTGGCTATAAATAGTCAAAGGTTTTTTCTATCTTTAATTAACAAAACTAATATCTATACATAAGGTGTTCGATACGGCGCCGACAAGTAACAATCACAACTCTTTCTGTTGCCTTCTCCACTGCAATTATTACAATTCTCTTACAAACATCCTTAAGAATTACATTAATCTCGTACATATTCTCGCATCAAAACGGATTTCACTTCAAACATCATCCACTATATCTTCATAACGTATTACAACATCTGAACCCGGTGCTTTATTTCTCCGTAAATCTCATACGTAGTACGTACAATATTACCCCTTTTTCCAGCTACCCGTATATAAGGATGACCTTTACTTGGTACATGAATGCAAGCAACCACATGACGTACCACCAAATATATTACCATACACATATAATTACCAGACTCCGTTCAACAAAATGACAACGTAACACCACCGAAATATAATGACAAATATTGATATCTCCACACAAGTGACTTCCCTCAAATAATCTCTTTCTCTTGGTACCCATACATGGAACCACGTTAACTTCGTACACAATTACACACTAGTAAATATGTTATGTAACTTATTCGTCAGAGCAACACACATGCACATACGTAGGTGGCCGTATACAAATTCCCTTACTCATAGATGAAAACGCAAGTATATAACGACGTCATTATGAACCAAAGTACAACCACATAAACCATAATAAACTAATACCACATAATACCTAAACCTCCTATCATGCTTCTTCCTCCATTCTAATTTACCTCAAAAGACTGCATTGCAACTTATAAGCTCCACTTACTGGTTATATATGAAGTACAAAACGCCGCCCTCAGCTATGCAGCCGAGGGTGGCCCGCTTAAACCGCGGTTGTCCTCTCTGCTTCCTCTCTCTCTCTCTCTGCCTCAAATCCTCTACAATTTCCTTCAGGAACTTATGGGGGCGTGTCTTGACCCACAAACACGCCCCTCAGAATGTACCATTCACCAATCAAGTACAAGCTCAAATGAACTCCACGTGTGGTACGAACAACATCCAAGACGACAACACTACCACTGGATGTTTACATGACCTGGGCGACACATCTGCCCGGGCTGCCCTGGGCCAAACGGCCTGGGTCATTAAATGTTTCCCTTTGACCCTCCTGCCCCTCCTACTTTCTTTTATGGCTGGATACGGTTACACACCGCATACTGGCGAACTAGCATACTTCCATATATCTTCATTTCTTGTTTCTTATATTTTTCATATTTCACTTATGATGTGCGCATCTGACATGTATACAGAACCATAAGAATTATAATCTAAATTAAGGCATGTTTAAGCTAGATCCATTAACTAGAGCACTGGTGACTAAATCCCTACCAGATCTAGGGATTAGTGGTAAAGACAGATCAGGTCCTGATAGGGTTTGAGTAGGGTGGAGCTCACAGGTGGGGTTGGCCAATCACACTGTGCCACGTTGCTCTCATCCTCTGTCCCTTCCCCTTCTTTTGGTTCAGTTCGCTTGTATTTTTCATTCTACTTTGCACTGCTGAAGATGAAGGCAGTGGCCTTCGAAACATCCAGAATAAATATTTCAAGTCTCTTTCTGTGGGTTTACTGACAAGTTTATATTGACGATAGTGTAATATTCCATCCCTCAACTAAGTATGAAATAAAGTAATTGAGCACGTAAGTAGCAAGAAGTAAGAAGAAGCAAGAAGTGTTGGTAAGTAGGCAAACAATATGTCAGTAAAATTAGAAATCAAGTTGTTAATGCAGAAGTCAGTCAGTCTGTTAGTTAATGAGTCTTTCAGTGAGTCAGTAGGTCAATTGACCAGCCAATCAGTCAGTCACTCTGTCAATTAATCAGTCAATCAATCACTAAGAAAGCAAAGAAGCAAGAAAATACACACACACACACACACACACACACACACACACACACACACACACACACACACACACGGCCCGGTAGCTCAGTGGTTAGAGCGCTGGCTTCACAAGTTCGATTCCCCGGCCCGGTGGAGATATTTGGGTGTGTCTCCTTTCAAATGTAGCCCCTGTTCACCTAGCAGTGAGTAGGTACGGGATGTAAATCGAAGAGTTGTGACCTTGTTGTGGTGTGTGTGTGCCTGGTCTCAGACCTATCCGAAGATCGGAAATAATGAGCTCTGAGCTCGTTCCGTAGGGTAACGTCTGGCTGTCTCGCCAGGGACTGCAGCAGATCAAACAGTGAATCACACACACACACACACACACACAAACACACACACACACACACACACACACACACACACACACACACACACACACACACACACACACACACACACACACACACACACACACACACACACACACACACACACACACACACACACACACACACACACACACACACACACACACACACACACACACACACACACACACACACACACACACACACACACACACACACACACACACACACACACATTAATAGACACACACACACACACACACACACACACACACACACACACACACACACACACACACACACACACACACACACACACACACACACACACACTGACACACACACACAGACACCAAATAACACCCAAAACACCAAAGAGTACAGGGCAACAGCAAGTTTTCGCCCCTCTTCAGTTGCGTGGACGTGTGGGTTTTGATTTGATTTGATTTGATTTATTTATTTGCAAAATATAACAGAAGTCTTCAAATGTACATTAATACATTTTTTGTGGCTTTAGTCCGCTGAGCACCAGCTTCCTTAGCGGACAGAAAATATCATTCACATACAAACTGTAGTTAGAGCGGCAATACATTGGCTAATGACAATAATATTTCTACTTAATATCTTAATAATTTCCTAATTTGTACCTAGGACATAACATTGAATATGATTTATCTAAGATTACGTTACAACGTGATATCTATTGTTAAACATAATATACACAACAATCATGCTAATACATCAATTTTGTAAGTTATGTAAGTAGCTTTTAACCTTATTTTTAAATACTTTGATATTGTTAATGGATTTTAAATCAGTTGGCAATTCATTCCAACATTGTGGTCCGACACAGTGTATAGAATATTTGTATAATGTTGTACGTGGTTGTGGAGAAACTAAATTTATGTTGTTACCTCTTGTACCTTGAGCATGGTGAAAAACAGTAAATATATTAGAATTCAAATCCCTATTATGTATATCATTAAATATATTAAGTAACAAAAAATATTTCTTAACTAAATCAAATTTAAGCAACCCTAACTCAGAAAATAACAAATCAGTTGAATCATATATCCCTTTATAACATATTGCTCTAATAATCTTTTGAGATATAAAAACATCTTTGATGATTGTTGACCAGGAACATCCCCAAATTGCAACACAATAGGTGATATAAGGATAACAAAGGGAATAGTAAATACATCGCAGTGCTTCAGTAGTTAAATTTCGTCTACTTTTATATATAATTCCACATGATTTTGATAGGTTTATGCAAACAGACTGTATATGCTTTTTCCAGCTTAGATTTTCATCAATGATGACACCCAAAAATTTTGTATGAGAAACCCTTTCTATTTCTCTCCCTCGCAAAAATATTGGTTCAAAATTACTAGAAACAGAACGACTCTGAAACAATATAAACTTAGTTTTCTTTATGTTAATAGTTAAGTAATTTGCCAAAACCAATCTTGAATTTTTTTCTAATTCAGTATTCACTTTTACATGTAAATTATCTAGAGAATTGTCTGTCATGAGTAAATTAGTGTCATCTGCAAATAATACAAAGTTTAATTTGTCTTTTGCTGCAGTAATATCATTTATATAAACTAGGAACAGCAATGGTCCCAAGATTGACCCTTGTGGCACACCTTTACTTATATTTTCCATTGATGAAAAATTGCCATTGCAATAAACAGTCTGCTTTCTGTCTGCCAAATAGCATGAAAACAATCTCAGCACAACACCTTGAATACCAATATTTTCCAGTTTACCTAATAGTATATTGTGATTAAGTGAATCAAAAGCCTTACTTAAGTCAAGAAATATTCCAATAACATAAAGTTTACTTTCCAGGGTCTTTAATACTTTTGTTGTAAATTGCAGTGTTGCTTTTTCTGTTGATCTGTTTCTACGGAACCCAAGTTGGTTATCAGAGAGTAAATTAAAATCTTCCAGATAGTTAGTAAGTCTTGTTACAATTGCTTTTTCAAACACTTTGCTTAGTGAGGGTAGACAAGATATTGGTCTGTAATTATTCTCATCATCTTTAGCACCAGATATATGAACAGGTATTACTTTTGCTATTTTCAGTTTATTGAAATATCCTTGTTTGAAACATAAATTGATTATATGAGCAAGTGGAATATCAATATAATGGGCAGTATGTTGGAGAATGTAAGGTGGAATTTCATCATAACCTTCTGCTGTGTTCTTTAAGGTCTTTAGATACTGTTGCACTTCTGAAGTGGTAACAGGATAGAGATAAAGTGAAAAATTAGTCAATTACCAATGAAATCCCTGTAAATATTTTGCAATTGTTAGTTTCGGGTAAAGTTATAGAACTTTTAAGAAGTGTTTATTAAAACAGTTGCTGTACTTTCATTAAAATTTTAAGATTAATTTCTTATTATGACCACCACTTTTCTTTTTAAGTACTAGGTTAATAATTTTCCAGGTGGATTTCATATTACCTTGAGACAGCTTAAGCTGATCCTGGTGGTACTTGTTTTTTGCATACCGTAAAAGCGATACAAGGTTATTTCTGTAAGTTCTATACCTCTGACCATACGTTAAAGGCCATTTCGGTGCTAACCTCTCTAGTCTGCGCTTTTCTCGCATGCTATTTCGTAATGCGATGGTGATGTGAGGACTTTTTTCTTGTTTACTATTCACCTTAATTTTATGTTTTGGAAAACACTTCTGAAAATTATCACTATAAATGTTGTAAAATTCATCAAAAGCCTGTGCTGGGTCATTTCATTCAAGTATATCTCTCGCCACCA
Source organism: Portunus trituberculatus (assembly GCF_017591435.1). Classification (NCBI taxonomy): domain Eukaryota; kingdom Metazoa; phylum Arthropoda; class Malacostraca; order Decapoda; family Portunidae; genus Portunus; species Portunus trituberculatus. Next base: position 33,949 of record NW_025541480.1, on the reverse strand, counting down.
TGATGAGCAGCAGGAGTCATTCTCTCTTTTATGATAAGTTTTGTGTGGCGAAAGTATGCCACCTTTCCCTGTGCTCTTGCCTGCTTCAGTTGAGGCATCTGTGCATTCCTTTCAGCCTGCGACGCAGCACACAAGTCATCATTTATATAGATGTTGGTGCCCTTTAGCTTTCGTGCACTTCTCATTACTGCTTCCCGCTCTCTCTCTCTCTCTCTCTCTCTCTCTCTCTCTCTCTCTCTCTCTCTCTCTCTCTCTCTCTCTCTCTCTCTCTCTCTCTCTCTCTCTCTCTCTCTCTCTCTCTCTCTCTCTCTCTCTCTCTCTCTCTCTCTCTCTCTCTCTCTCTCTCTCTCTCTCTCTCTCTCTCTCTCTCTCTCTCTCTCTCTCTCTCTCTCTCTCTCTCTCTCTCTCTCTCTCTCTCTCTCTCTCTCTCTCTCTCTCTCTCTCTCTCTCTCTCTCTCTCTCTCTCTCTCTCTCTCTCTCTCTCTCTCTCTCTCTCTCTCTCTCAGCAAGTGTTTAAAAAATACAACAAATAAATGAAAATACTAATAATTTTCAGTCAATTTCGTTTCTTAATACAAAAATGCAGCATCACTTTCATCTCATCACCACTACATACTCTTGCCTCTTACTCTCACCTTCATCACCGTTCACACCACCTCCACCATCACCACCACCAAGGTAATCTGCTGTGCTGAAGGTGGGGTGGGGAGGAGGAGGAGGAAGAGGAGAGGAGGAGGAGGAAAAGGAGTGGTGGTGGTGGTGGTGGTGGTGGTGGTGGTGGTGGTGGAAGTGGATGAAGCAAAACAAAGGAGACAAAAGTAATAACAAGTATATGAAAGAACAAAAGGAGAAGAAAACAGCAAAAACAAAAGCAAAAATAACAACAACAATAACAAAATTGGAAGAAGTAGGAGGAGGAGAAAAAAGGAGGAGGAGGAGGAGGAGGAGGAGGAGGAGAATATGCAGAAAAGAAACAGAAAAATGAATAAGAAGAATAAGAAAAGAAAGGAAAAGAATAATAACAATAAAAAACAACAACAATAACAAAGAAGAAGAAGAAGAAGAAGAAGAAGAAGAAGAAGAAGAAGAAGAAGAAGAAGAAGAAGAAGAAGAAGAAGAAGAAGAAGAAAAAAGAAGAAGAAAAAAGAAAAAAAAGAAAATGAAAAAAGAAGAAAAAATGAAAAAGAAGAAGAAGAAAAAGAAGAAGAAGAAGAAGAAGAAGAAGAAGAAGAAGAAGAAGAAGAAGAAGAAGAAGAAGAGGAGGAGGAGGAGGAGGAGGAGAAAAAGAAGAAGATTAAAAAGAAGAAGAAGAAGAAGAAAACAATAAGAAATTGGAAGAGGAGAAGGAATAGAAGGAGGAGGAGGAGAAAGAGGAGAAGGAGTAGGAGGAGGAGGAGGAGGAAGAGGAGGAGAGGAAAACCAGGGTAGGAGAACACATCCTATCATTTTTGTGTTTTGGTGCAAAAAAAGCTGAAAACTTGGTTACATCTATTTTGTTTCTCTATATTGGATTCTTTTCATCAATTTTGTCGTTTTAAATCACAACAATGTAAAATGACTTGAACATACAAAATATTCAGTCGAGATAGTTTTTTTCTTCAGAAAACATCTTCAAAACACATAAATAAGACGTCTTAACAAATATAGTGTATATACTTGTTTTGACTGATTTTCTGATTATTGGTGCCTAAAATGCTGTAAGGCACCAAAATAACCCATATTTTAACATATTTCAGTTCTTTAAACAAATAGTGTGTATATACGCGTTTTGTCTGCATCTCTGTGTTTTGGTGCAAAACAAGCTGAAAACTACTAAAATAACACGTTTTTGTTACTTTTATTTCGTTTCTCTATATTGGTTTGTTTTCATCAATTTTATCCTTTTGAAGCATAACAATGTAAAATGACTTGAATATACAAAATTTTCGATCGAGATAGTTTTTTTTTCAGAAAAGATCTTCAAAACACAAAAATAAGACGCTTTAACAAGTATACTATATGTACTTGTTTTTTTTTTTTTTTCTATACCATGTGGACTTTTCACGGGAATTTATGGGCTAAAGGGGATACTTATTAAGGGTACCTCCTATCTTAAAGCCCACCCGCTAGGAAACCGTTGCCCCGAGTGAGGAAGCCCAACCTACACTCAGACCGTGGACAGGATTCGAACCCGTGCGCTTGAGACCCTCGGACCCCAAAGCACGCATGGATCCACTGTACCACTGCTTTTCTGAGTTTTGGTGCCTTAAATGCTATAAAACACCAAAATATCCCATTTCTTTACATATACCAGTTCTTTAAACAATTAGTGGGTATATACGCGTTCTCCTTGCATTTCTGTGTTTTGGTTCATAAGAAGCAGAAAACCACTAAAATAAAGTGACCTCAATATACAAAATTTTCAATCGAGATAGATATTTTTCATAAAACACCTTAAAAACATGTAAATGATATGTTTTAATAAATATGGTGTATACTCTTGTTTTGCCTCCATTTTTTAGTTTTGTTCCATAAAATGCTAGAACACATCTAAATAACCCACATTTTACATATTTCAGTTCCTTAAACAAATGATGTGTAATTATGCGTTTTGCTTGCATCTCTGTGTTTTGGTGCAAAAAGAGCTGAAAACTACTAAAAATGATACGTTTTTTGTTACTTTAATTTCGTATCTCTATATTGGGTTGTTTTCATCAGTTTTATCGTTTTAAAGCATAACAATGTAAAAAGACTTGAATATACAAAATTTTCAATGGAAATAGTTTTTTTTTTCTCTTTTCAGAAAACAACTTCAAAACATATAGATAAGACGTTTTAACAAGTTTGGTGTATATACTTTTGGTACCTAAAATGCAGTAAACCACCAGAATAACCCATCTTTTTTTGACATATTTCAGTTTTTTTAACATAATAGTGTGTATATACGCGTTTTGCCTGCATTTCTTTGTCTTGGTGCGTAAAAAGCAGAAAACCACAAAACTAACACGTTCTTTTACTTTCATTTCGTTTCTCTATTTCCTCGTTTTAAATTGTAACACTGTAAAATGACATTAATATACAAAGTTTTAAATCGAGATAGTTCTTTTTCATAAAACACCTTAAAAACATATAAATAAGACGCTTTAACAGGTATGGTGTATATACTTGTTTTGCCTGCATTTCTAAGTTTTGGTGCATACAATGCTGAAGAACACCAAAATAATTCAATTTTAACAGTATTTCAGTTCTTTAAACAATGGTGTCTAATCTAATGTATTGCCAGCATTTTTGTGTTTTGGTGCAAAAAAATCGGAAAACTACTAAAATAACAGTTTTTGTTACTTTGATTTATTATTGTTTCTCTATATTGGGTTGTTTTCATCAATTTTATCGTTTTCTAGCATAACAATGTAAAATGACTTCAATATACATAATTTTCAATCGAGATATTTTTTTTCATAAAACCCATTAAAAACATAAATAAGACCTTTTTTTCAAATATTGTGTATACACTTGTTTTAATTGCTTTTCTTAGTTTTGGTGAAAAAATACTGGAAAACACCAAAATAACCCAATTTTTTACATATTTCAGTTCCTTGAACAAATGGTGAGTAATGAAGCGTTTTGAATGCATTTTTGTGTTTTGGTGCAAAAAAGCCTGAAAAATACTAAAATAGCAAGTTTTTGTTACTTTTATTTCGTTTCCCTATTTTGGATTGTTTTCATCAGTTTTATCGTTTTCAAGTAAACCAATATATAAAGATTTGTATATACAGAAATATATATTTCAGAAAAATATATATATATATATATATATATATATATATATATATATATATATATATATATATATATATATATATATATATATATAGAAAATATATTCACAACACATAAATAAGATATTTTAAGAAGTTTGGTTTATATACTTGTTTGACTGCTTTAATAAGATTTGGTACCTAAAATGCAGTAAACAACTAAACTAACTCTTTTTTTGTTAATTTTACATATTTCAGTTCTTTAAACAAATAGTGTGTATATACGCGTTTTCCCTGCATTTCTCTGTTTTAGTGCATAAAACGCAGAAAACCACTAAAATAACACGTTTTTTTTTTACTTTCATTTCGTTTCTCTCTTTTGGCTTATTTTCATCATTTTTCTCGTTTTAAAGTGTAGCAATGTAAAATGACTTCAATATATAAATTTTCAATCGAGATAGAAACTTTTTCATAAAACACCTTAAAAACACATAAATAAGACGTGTTAACAAATATGGTGTATATGTGTTTTGCCTTCATTTGTAAGTTCTGGTTCATAAAATACGGGAAAACACCAAAATAACCAATTTTTTCAATATTTTAATTCCTTAAACAAATGGAGTGTAATCATGCGTTTTGCATGCATTTCTGTGTTTTATTGCAAGAAAAGCTGAAAACTACTAAAATAACACGTTTGTTTTTTCTTTTATTTCGTTTCTCTATATTGGGTTGTTTTCATCAAATTTATCGTTTTGAAGCATAACATGTAAAATGACTTGAATATACAAAATTTTCAATCAAGATAGTTTTTTTTTTTTTTTTTTTTTTTAGAAAACACCTTTAAAACACATAAATAAGACGTTCTAACAAGTTTGCTGTATATACTTGTTTTGACTGCATTACTGAGTGTTGTTGTATAGAATGCTGGGAAACACCAAAATAACCCATTTTTTACACATTTCAGTTCCTTAAACAAATGGCGTGTAATCAAGCACTTTGCATACATTTCTGTGTTTTGCTGCAAAAAGCTGAAAGCTACTAAATAACAAGTTTTTGTTACTTTTATTTCGTTTCTCTATATTGGGTTGTTTTCATCAGTTTTATCGTTTTGAAGCAGAGCAATGTAAAATGACTCGAATATACAAAATTTTCAATCGAGATAGTTCTTCTTTTCTGAAAACACCTTGAAAATACATAAATAAGACGTTTTAACAAGTTTTGTGTATATACTTATTTCAAGTGCTTTTCTAAGTTTTGGTAAGTAAAATGCCACCAAAATAACCCATATTTCAACATATTTCAGTTCTTTAAACAAATAGTGTGTAAATACGCGTTTTGCTGCATTTCTGTGTTTTGGTGCAAAACAAGCTGAAAATTACTAAAATAATACGTTTTTGTTACTTTTATTTCGTTTCTCTATATTGGTTTGTTTTCATCAGTTTTATTGTTTTGAAGCATAACAAGGTAAGATGACATGAATATACAAAATTTTCACTCGAGATAGTTTTTTTTCACAAAACACCTTCAAAACACATAAATAGGACGTTTTAACAAGTTTAGTGAATATACTTGTTTTGACTGCTTTTCTGTTTTTTGGTACCTAAAATGCAGTGAACCAGAAAAATATAAACCATTTTCTTTCATATTTCAGATCCTTAATCAAATAGTGTTTTCCCTACATATCTGTGTTTTGGTGCATAAAAGCAGAAAACCACTAAAATAACACGTTTTTGATATTTTTATTTCTTTTCTCTATTTCCCTTATTTTTCATTATTTTTCTCATTTTAAGTGTAATAATATAAAATGAATTCAATATACAAAGTTTTCAATAGAGATAGTTATTTTTTTCCATAAAACACCTTAAAAACAAAAAAATAAGACTTTTCAACACTTATGGTGTACATTCTCTTTTGCCTGCATTTTTAGTTTTCGTGCATAAAATGCTAGAAAACACCAAAATAATCCGTTTTTTGCAAATTTCAATTACTTAAACAAATGGTGAGTAAACATGCGTTTTGCCTGTATTTCTGTGTTTTGGTGCACAAAAAGATAAAAACTACTAAAATAACACGTTTTTGTTACTTTTATTTCGTTTCTCTATATTGGCTTATTTTCAGCAATTTTATCGGCTTGAAGCATAACAACGTAAAATGACTTGAATATACAATTTTTTTTTCAGAAAACACCTTCAAAACACATAAATAAGACGTTTTAACAAGTATAGTGTATATATTTATTTTGACTGCTTTTCTGAGTTTTTTTGCATAAAATGCTAGAAAACACCATAATAACCCATTTTTTTACATATTTCAGTTCCTTAAATACATGGTGTGTAATCATGCGTTTTGTCTGCTTTTCTGTGTTTTGGTGAAAAAAAAAGCTGAAAACTACTAAAATAACACGTTTTTTGTTACTTTTATTTCGTTTCTCTATATTGGCTTGTTTTCATCAATTTTATCATTTTGTGTGTGTCCCGCTAAATTAAAAGGCAAGACCGCCTTGCTCAATGTGCCCTTCAAGACGACATAGTGGACCCTGGCACTGAGTACACTCTGGGCTATGTTAAGAGTAGCATTAAGGACTTTGTACATAGCAACATTAGTGATTAGTTAGAGCTTCTTTGCCATAGAGGCAGTGGCAGTAGTCTTCACTATGCATGTCTTCCACAGCTGTGCTTACCCCTACGGGAGACACACTGCATCATCCGACAGGTAAATAATGAGGCTCAGATTAGGCTATAAATACTTTTGGGAAGTCAGTGCTACTCCTGGTGTGTGCTGTGTGCTGCACCAAGGGGACACACTCTGCGTCACTACATCATGGAATGTCCTCTCATTGCTAAATTTAGGCCACAAGGTCATCATGATTTGTATAAATTCATTGACCATCTCCTACACCCAGCCACTCTTAGGGATACACTCAAGGAGTATCCTCAGTTTGCTCTAAGGACTGTAGGATGTTTATGCAATAAGGTGTGCAATATCAGTATTTATCTATTTAAGTACTTGTATTCTTGTTATGTATACTGTCTATTTATATATTTTGATACTTTAACCTTAAATCTTTGCCCAGGGGGTGGGTGGCAAGGTCCATTCTCCTCCTTTGTTGTATTTCATTATTAATGAAACAATAAATGTATCAATCAATCAATCTCCTTCACATCCTCAATCATCCTTGCACTCGTTCCTTTACAGTTTACACAGTCCCAGCAGCAGCACCATCCATTCCCTTACTGTCTTCTCCACTCTTTCATCCTATTATGCCCTAATTCAGTCAAAATCACTTGCATCATCTCATGCCTGTCTCTCTCATACTTCTCACACTCCAGCATAACATGCTCCGCCGTCTCGTCCTGCCCTGTGTCACACATCTGGCACACTTTGCTGCGGGACTCAGACCACCTGTAGTTTCTTTCACTCACATCCATACACTGTGCCCTACCTTGGAAGAGAAGATCACCACCCAGGCTGCCATCATACCACTTTTCATACATCGAGGCTTCCTTTTCCTTGTACCATTCCAGAGTACTCTTTAATTCCATCTCATTCTTCCATATATTCAGTCCCACCCACTTCACCTCTCTGTCTATCTCACTCTTCCATTTCCTCGCATCCCATTCAGTTCCTACTCTGCCTCCTTTTGTCACGATCCATTCACGCTCATTCTGATTCCTCCCAGCCATTCTCATCTCCCATACAACTTGTAATCCACTCCTCTCTGTCATTCTCATGCACCTCTTCCTCCACTGGCTCCCACTTTCATTCCACAGGTACACCTTTCTCACTATTCTTTCATCGTCCATTCTTTCCAATCTTCCCTTGTACCTAAGAGTAGCTTTTACTAGTCTTTCCTAAAAGTGCTCCATCCCATTTCACTTCTCAGAGCTTCTACTGCTGTGTACCTCGGTGCGTTCAGTGCCACTCTACCTATTCTATTCTATTCTCTCCTACTTCTAGCTTGTCAATTTCACTTTCATTCCATGGCATCACATCTATACCATACATTATACTGGGCACAGCCACACTCTTCCACATTTGTCTCAGCACATCATATTTACTTGTTCATATTCTGTCTGCACTCCCCAATCGTTATACCCACTGATTCACTAAATCTGTCTTCTCATTCTTTGTCTTTTCACACCCACTTGGACTCACCCACACCCCCAAGTACTTATATTCTCGTGCCTGATTCAACTCATTCTCTCCAATTCTCCATACTGCATTTTTCATCCTCACACCTATTCACTATCATCACCTTACTTTTTCACTACTAACCCTAACTCCAAAGTCTCTCCTATATCCATCCACAACATCCAACATACTCTGCAACTCAACTGCTGACTCACTCATGACCACTACGTCATCTGCATAAAGGAGCTCCCCTATCTTATCATTCCCCACTCTTACTCCTGCATTCTTTATCTTGATCTTGATCTTGATGCTACAGATGGCTCAGGATCGCTCCGGAGTCGCTTGAATGAAGGAGAAGAATGTACCGGAATAAAGAAGAGAAGACACCCAACAGGCGAGATCATGTATGAAATAAGGCTGTATGAATGTGAGAGGATGGGGCATTGGAAAACTCGAGGATGTATGTAAGGAGCTGAATGAGTGGAACCTAGATATGGTAGGAATAACTGAGACGCACTTGAGGGATGCAGTGCAAATGGAAGGGACGAATATGTGATGATAGGAAAGGGAGGCAGAAAACAGGAAAGGTTAGGAGAGGGCGTAGCACTGCTCCACAGAAAAGTGAGGAACCTGAGAGTGGAAGAACTTGATGTAGGAGACAGTGTGGAAAGTGAGGATGTGTTAGCGGCCCGAGTGGAGTATATGAATGAGTGTGGTAGAGATGAGAGGTTAGTGGAAGTGGTAGTGTACATGACAGTGGAAGGTGATAGAGCAGTCAGGGACAATAGCAGGAAGTATGGTGTGTTGAAGAAGATTGTGAGAGAGCATGCTAGGGAGAAAGTGATTGTTATAGGATATATGAATGCTCATGTAGGTGTTTTAGGTTAACAAATGAATAGGAATGGCGAGATGCTTGGTGAGTTTGTGAATGAGATGGAGCTGGAGAACCTAAATGAGACCCTGGCAGAAGGACGAGTGACGTGGTGTGCTAGAAATAGGGGTCTGCGATTGACTATATGCTAGTGAATGGGAGAATGCGTGAGATTGTGGACCGCATGTGGATCGATGAAGATGGAAGGATTGACATTGTCTTGGACCATAACATGCTGGTGCTGGAATGTAAGTTGTATGGAAGAGAAGGAAAGAGTGCAAACACTAAGAGGAGAAAGTGGAGGTTGAGGGATGTAGGATGGGAGAATTTCCAGGTAGACTTGAGTAAGCGAAGCTGGGAGGATGAACGTTTGAATGCTGTGGATGAGATGAATGATAGGTTTGTTGAGAATGTAAATAATGCAGCAGCCAGCCAGATAGGGTATGTGAGAACGAGAGCCAGAAAGCGTGCATGTAAGCCGTGGTGGGATGATGAGATTAAGGATGCCACGAGAGAGAAAAAAGACTAAATAGGGTATGCAGGCAATTGAGAAAGAGGAGGCATGAGAGTGAGGAGGCACATATGCATGGACAGCATATGTGAATCAGCAACGAGTGGCGAAGTGGGAGATAACACCGTGTAACAAAGCTTTTGTCCTTGAGTTGAAACTTATTTCTTATTTGCTTATGTGTAGAAAACATGAAAAAAATACTTATATTCTTTTCTAATTTTGCTTTTGTGTCCAGGATGACATTTTTTAAATTTACCCATTCTCATAGGGACAAAGTGGCAAATTTGAAGTTTGAATTGAACAAAGTAGATACAAAACGACATATAATGCAATAATAGCATTTATTTATTCTAGAATTACACCAGTGAGACAATAGACACATTAGAAATGAGTAGTTCTTCTAGATTTACGCTTATACTGTAGATTACCTTCACGAATCAGCCCACAAATGTAGTGTTCCATCATGTTTTCATTATAAGACCCTTGGTAGCGGCGTTCAAAGTCCAATATATCCTGGTGGAAGCGCTCGCCCTGCTCCTCGGAGTACTCTCCAATGTCTTCCTTAAATTCATGAAGATGGGCGTCAAGGATATGGACTTTAAAAGCATAAAGATATTTTCTGTCACTTAAAAGCATAAAGATATTTTCTATGTACTCATAAGACACAGCTAACGCCTTAGGGTGCCTGTACATACAGCCGATCATAATGGAAGGCAGTTTGCGGCACTGCACAATCACCCACACATCCTCGATACCCGCTAGTCTAATTATATCGTGAGATAGTACATTAGATTTCAGTGTGTCCTTTACATAAATACATGCACCAGCACCACGTCCATTATCACATCTAAAACATTAAGATTAGATATATCTATAAAATGATCAGGAGAGAGAGAGAGAGAGAGAGAGAGAGAGAGAGAGAGAGAGAGAGAGAGAGAGAGAGAGAGAGAGAGAGAGAGAGAGAGAGAGAGAGAGAGAGAGAGAGAGAGAGAGAGAGAGAGAGAGAGAGAGAGAGAGAGAGAGAGAGAGAGAGAGAGAGAGAGAGAGAGAGAGAGAGAGAGAGAGAGAGAGAGAGAGAGAGAGAGAGAGAGAGAGAGAGAGAGAGAGAGAGAGAGAGAGAGAGAGAGAGAGAGAGAGAGAGAGAGAGAGAGCAGAAGCAGCTTACACGGTTCCCAGCAGGGAGTGAAGGGAAGGCGGGCGGCGGGAGCGTGAAGTGCCACTCTCAGAAGAAGAGAGAGGGAAATAAGAAGAAAAGTGGCATTTGTAGTGATGAAATACTGTTACTCTTTTCTAGCCTTTCCAGACGATACAAATCTATCATTTTCCTGCCTTGATCCACTCATTTCAGGCGTCAATTCTACCCTTTTCTACCTTAACCCTTTCATTACTGGAACGCATTTTTATCATGAATTTTTGGTGTAATTAGACAATTTTATTTAGGAAGGTGAAAAGATCAATGACCAGAGATTTCACTACTTATATCCCCACATAAGTTTGTGAAGCTGTATAAAGTCGCCAAATAGTACACAGAATGAATATAAAAACACGTCCTGGTACTGACGGGGTTAAATCATAAGACAAATGTACCTCATTTATACCCTTGTTCAGCCCTCATGAGGTGCCTGTAAAGGAGCAGCGGTGATCCGAGCGGCACTCAAGGGGTTTTCAAGCGGCAGTCAACACCACCAGCGCTCCAGCCCCGCTAATACCTGTGGCGTTTTTCCGTCAATGTGGTGCGGGTATACGTATGTAGTACCTCGGGGCTAAATTAACCAAAGTCCCTTGTCTCGAGGTGATGCCAACGACCGCAACGTGTTCACTAAATGCCGTTTCTCGCTACATCACTGAGGTTAAGCAACGATGGATCTGGTTACTATAATATGTTAATAATAATAATAATAACAATAATAATAATAATAATAATATACGGTTTATTAATTTGGCAGTGCAACAAAAAATTACACTGAAAATGTACAAGGGGGACATTAAAACAATGAAATGCTTAACCTAACCATGTGTGTGTGTGTGTGTGTGTGTGTGTGTGTGTGTGTGTGTGTGTGTGTGTGTGTGTGTGTGTGTGTGTGTGTGTGTGTGTGTGTGTGTAATTCACCTCGGTCGTCTACTGGTCACCCAGCCAGTCTTCTCCATTATGGAGCGAGCTCAGAGTTCATAGACCGATCTTCGGGTAGGACTGAGACCACAACACACTCCACACACCGGGAAAGCGAGGCCACAACCCCTCGAGTTACATCCCGTACCTATTTACTGCTAGGTGAACAGGGGCCACACATTAAGAGACTTGCCCATTTGCCTCGCCGCCTCCGGGACTCGAACCCGGACCCTCTCGAGTGTGAGTCGAGCGTGCTAACCACTACACTACGCGCTGTGTGTGTGTGTGTGTGTGTGTGTGTGTGTGTGTGTGTGTGTGTGTGTGTGTGTGTGTGTGTGTGTGTGTGTGTGTGTGTGTGTGTGTGTGTGTGTGTGTGTGTGTAATTCACTGTTTGATCTGCTGCAGTCTCTGACGAGACAGCCAGACGTTACCCTACGGAACGAGCTCAGAGCTCATTGTTTCCGATCTTCGGATAGGCCTGAGACCAGGCACACACCACACACCGGGACAACAAGGTCACAACTCCTCGATTTACATCCCGTACCTACTCACTGCTAGGTGAACAGGGGCTACACGTGAAAGGAGACACCCAAATATCTCCAGCCGGCCGGGGAATCGAACCCCGGTCCTCTGGCTTGTGAAGCCAGCGCTCTAACCACTGAGCTACCGGGCCGTGTGTGTGTGTGTGTGTGTGTGTGTGTGTGTGTGTGTGTGTGTGTGTGTGTGTGTGTGTGTGTGTGTGTGTGTGTGTGTGTGTGTGTGTGTGTGTGTGTGTGTGTGTGTGTGTGTGTGTGTGTGTGTGTGTGTGTGTGTGTGTGTGTGTGTGTGTGTGTGTGTGTGTGTGTGTGTGTGTGTGTGTGTGTGTGTGTGTGTGTGTGTGTGTGTGTGTGTGTGTGTGTGTGTGTGTGTGTGTGTGTGTGTGTGTGTGTGTGTGTGTGTGTGTGTGTGTGTGTGTGTGTGTGTGTGTGTGTGTGTGTGTGTGTGTGTGTGTGTGTGTGTGCTGTCACCCAACATGCACCAGTCCTTGCCTTGGTTTCTGCGTCACAAAATAAGAGTGACAAACACAGCTGAGAGTAACAATGAGTTATTATGTAATAGTGTTACGCTGGTGTCGGTGTTCGTTCAGCGGGAAAGGTCTGCACCAAAACTACCTCAGTAGCCACGTGTACAGATTCTCCAGCTGGACATTGTGGTGAGCAGGTGCGTGGTGATGGCTTACTTTAGGTTAGGGTTAAGTTAGGTTAGGTTAGTTCAAATCAGGTTACTTCAGGTTAGTTTGTTCTTAGGTTAGGTTAGTTCAGGTTAGGTTATGTTAGAAGACAGTGCAAGTGTCTGGTGGTAACGTAGTAGGTGTGTGGTGGCAGAGCAGATGTGTAGAGGTAGGTGTGTAGTGGTAGAAGTAGGTGTGTGACGGGAGGTGTGTGGTAGTAGAGCAGATGTGTAGAGGTAGGTGTGTCGTGGTAGAAGTAGGTGTGTGACGGGAGGTGTGTGGTAGTAGAGAAGATGTGTAGAGGTAGGTGTGTGTGTAGAAGTAGGTGTGTGACGGGAGGTGTGTGGTAGTAGAGCAGATGTGTAGAGGTAGGTGTGTCGTGGTAGAAGTAGGTGTGTGACGGGAGGTGTGTGGTAGTAGACGTAGATATCCTTCCTTCCTACTTCCTTAGTCATTCCCTTATCATCAGCTTCCTTCATTTCATTTTATGTTATTCTTATTATTCTTATTTCTCTGTCAGTGTGTCACCTCAATCTTTCCTTCCGTAACTAAACGATATATATATATATATATATATATATATATATATATATATATATATATATATATATATATATATATATATATATATATATATATATATATATATATATATATATATATATATATATATATATATATATATATATATACGGACCTTTATAGTTATAGTTGTTGTCATTATTAGTCTCTTTTATATATTTTCCTCCATTCATGTATTTTTCATTTTTGCCTTTTCCTCTGCATTTCCATTTATATCTTTCTTTTTCCTTCTAGCTTTACTTTTCATTTTTTTTCTTTTTCTATTTTTCTTCTTTCTTTTCTCCTCTTCTCTACCTTTCCTTGCTTCTCCTTTTCCTCCTCCTCTTGTTCATACTCTCTCCTCCCGTCACAGCGGCCATTCAATTAACGAGACACCTTCCTCTCGTTCCTCCTCCTCGCGCGATACACAACCTTCAAAGTCCACTGCGGGTCGGCAACTTAAAAATCTGAGAACTCTTGGGACTTGACGCGATCACTTTCACCTACATATGAACATAAGAAAAGAGGGATGCTGCAAGAGACCACCAGGCCTACACGCGGCACTCCTGTATGATTAAAGCTCCCTATTGACTCACCCCTGACTACATGACCACTGAGTCCGTTCCACTCATCAAACACTCTGTCTGAAAACCAGTTTCTTCCCATTTCTTTCCTGAACCTGAATTTTTCAAGTTTAAACCCATTATTTCTGGTTCTGTCCCGCTACTGATCCTAAGATTTTCGTTCATGTCCCCTTTGTTAAAACCCTTATACCACTTAAATACTTCTATCAGGTCTCCTCTTAACCTACGTCTCTCTAAGGAATGCAGATTGGGTTTGTTCAGTCTCGCTTCATAGGGAATATCCTCACCCCTGTATCTTTTACATATCGTCCTTTGCACTGACTCCAACAGACCTATATCCCTCCTATCATGTGGGGACCAGAATTGTACTGCATAGTCCAGATGTGGCCTGACCAGCATTTTTGTTTTCCCCTTTCGTGTTTTGTGCAGGTGTTTTTGTGGGCTGTGGTTCAAGTCCTCACACAAACAGTGGAGGATGAATGGAGTGGAGTCAGTAATTGGGTTGTTAGTGGTGAGTCAATGGCAGTGTTCACAGATTACACAGCTTTATGGATGAGGATGGCTGGTGGAGATGGCTGGGTGTGCTTTACAGAGGGACTGCCACGTGTAGGCTTACTGTAGCTTCCCTTATCTGATTATTTCGTCATGTTTTTAAACGTGTATACCTAATGTTTTCCTTCTCATGAAGCAGGTAAGTAGCCTGTATTGAAAAACATTATGCTCTCTCACCATCACTATTTTCCAAGGCCACAGAGATGACTAGGTAGAGCTCTCCTGTTAATAATGCACAAATCTTAACAATCTGTCACTACAACCGTAAAAACACACCACTCTTCCTCCCTTTCCCTCACAGAACACTCACAATTCCTCTCTTTCTTCTCTTCCTTCACGAAATAAGTCTTCTTCACCTCACAGAACACCACACACTAACTCTCCTCTCCTCTCTCCCTCACAGAAAACTCACAATTCACTCTCTTTCATCCTTTCCTCACCAAACACACCACTCTTCCTCTCTCTCCTCACAACACAACACTCACAAAGGACACACACACACACACACACACACACACACACACACACACACACACACACACACACACACACACACACACACACACACACACACACACACACACACACACACACACACACACACACACACACACACACACACACACACACACACACACACACACACACACACACACACACACACACACACACACACACACACACACACACACACACACACACACACACACACACACACACACACACACACACACACACACACACACACACACACACACACACACACACACACACACACACACACACACACACACACACACACACACACACACACACACACACACACACACACACACACACACACACACACACACACACACACACACACACACACACACACACACACACACACACACACACACACACACACACACACACACACACACACACACACACACACACACACACACACACACACACACACACACACACACACACACACACACACACACACACACACACACACACACACACACACACACACACACACACACACACACACACCTTGTGACCTTGTTGTCCCGGTGTGTGGTGTGTGCCTGGTCTCAGGCCTATCCGAAGATCGGAAATAATGAGTTCTGAGCTCGTTCCGTAGGGTAACGTCTGGCTGTCTCGTCAGAGACTGCAGCAGATCAAACAAACAAACAAACAAACAAACACACACACACACACACACACACACACACACACACACACACACACACACACACACACACTCTCTCTCTCTCTCTCTCTCTCTCTCTCTCTCTCTCTCTAATAATAATAATAATAATAATAATAATAATAATAATCTCTAATAATAATAATAATAATAATAATAATAATAATAATAATAATAATAATAATAATAATAATAATAATAATAATAATAATAATATAATAATAATAATAATAATAATAATAATAATAATAATAATAATAATATTATTATTATTATTATTATTATTATTATTATTATTATTATTATTATTATTATTATTATTATTATTATTATTATTATTATTATTATTATTATTATTATTATTATTATTATTATTATTATTATTATTATTATTATTATTATTATTATTATTATTATTATTATTATTATTATTATTATTATTATTATTATTATTATTATTATTATTATTATTATTATTATTATTATTATTATTATTATTATTATTATTATTATTATTATTATTATTATTATTATTATTATTATTATTATTATTATTATTATTATTATTATTATTATTATTATTATTATTATTATTATTATTATTATTATTATTATTATTATTATTATTATTATTATTATTATTATTATTATTATTATTATTATTATTATTATTATTATTATTATTATTATTATTATTATTATTATTATTATTATTATTATTATTATTATTATTATTATTATTATTATTATTATTATTATTATTATTATTATTATTATTATTATTATTATTATTATTATTATTATTATTATTATTATTATTATTATTATTATTATTATTATTATTATTATTATTATTATTATTATTATTATTATTATTATTATTATTATTATTATTATTATTATTATTATTATTATTATTATTATTATTATTATTATTATTATTATTATTATTATTATTATTATTATTATTATTATTATTATTATTATTATTATTATTATTATTATTATTATTATTATTATTATTATTATTATTATTATTATTATTATTATTATTATTATTATTATTATTATTATTATTATTATTATTATTATTATTATTATTATTATCATTATTAGCAACAATGATGAAAATAATAGTAATAATATCAGTAATAATAGTAAATTGAATAATGATGAAAATAATTATAATGATATCAATAATGACAATAATAATGACAATGAATGGAAATAATAATAAAATTGATAATAGATTACTACTACTACTACTACTACTACTACTACTACTACTACTAATAATAATAATAATAATAATAATAATAATAATACCATTAGTGATCATTATCCTAACTCTGAAGGTAAATGCACCAATAAATCAACAAGTGAATAACAGACAGCGTCACAGTCTAAGCTGCCAAACAGAAGAGGCGCACTAAATGATCACTGCCACCACTGTTCACCAAAAACACTGAAAACAAAAATAAAAATAGAAAACGATAATCACTGAAATATAAGTAGAGTGGAACCACGCGCTTTGGGTTCCAAGGGTTTGTGTCACAGCCAGTCAGGGCATGAAATGGAATGATCGTCTTGAGCTGAAGTTCACTAAGTTCAATCTTGTGCACAGGAATGAATGGTTTCTTTGATTTAAGTCCAGTGCTCATCCATACTTCTGGAGGGAGAGAACTGTGTGCCCTAAAGCCAATACAAGAACATCAGTGTCTCTGCACTGAATCACACATCTCTGGTACCCCTCTAATAAAGCATCTTTAGCATGTAGAACTATCCGGGTGTCGGCTTCCTCATGGTTAGAGTTCAAGGAATGGTTCTTTCTGTCTGAAGAAGTCCACACTTTCATCACATCAACAAATGCCAGATATCACAAGTTCTTGTGATGGTTGCAGCTCTGGTGCCATCTTCACGAGTGTTCTGAAAGAAATGAAGCCAAGTCAGCCTTATTGGCAGAGAGGTTAAGAATGATTGGAAGTTTGAAGGCAGCTTAACATCTCTTGAACTGATAACTCGTCTGATTGGTCGGGTTTTTCCAACTCGCTTTTCTCTTGTGTCGGACTTGATGGACATGTCTTGATACCTATCAAAGATAACATCTACCCTCAGTAGACGAACCAAATCGCTTCTTGATGCTGGAACAGAATTCATCAGAGATCTCCAAAGGTAACTGCTTTCTCAGGCTTTCCCATCGCCTGTATCTGGGCTTGGGCATCAATGATCAGACAGGTCTTAGTTATACTCTCTGGCAGACTTTTTGGGATTTCTATATTCTTGATCAAAAGGTCTTGAAGTTGTGCCTTGTCCGTTGAATGTAATTTCTGCTTTGTGCTCGCCAAAGCCCGTGGAATCTTTGCAAGTTCATGCTTCAGTATGTCATTCATATCTATTCCTCTTCCACTCTGTGCTGCTACAAGCAATCTCTGCATCAAATTCCTGTCAGCTATGACCTCTTCCTGTTTGCTTTCTCCCCGTAACTTAATGCGTACGTTGTACATTCTGCTGATGGATGGAGTCTTGTTCTTAGACAGTGGAGCATAGAAATCAATAGACCCAATCAATGAGACGCTTGAGACGAATGCTTCAACAAGTGATGTCCCAGTTTTCTGCTTTCAGGATGTCTACTTTATGGACTCTGGCACAACATCCTTAGTGCCAATACAGACCAGGTTTTCATCATGTTCCTGAGATACAGTGAATATCATTTTCTGAATTCCTCCATCACTTTTTGTAGATCTTCTTCATCTCTTTTCAGTCTGGTCGGTCCTGATTCCTGGTGCTGACACCATTCTTCATCTACATCCTTGTCCACATCAATACCAAACATCTTGTATGCTTCCTCTGCCAGCCGTGACTTCTCGTTGTAGGTTAGACTCACTTGTCCTGTGCATTACGCTTGGATATTCCTATAATGTCCACTGATCTTTGCTACCTTGTTAACATGCTCCAACGCCTGGTCCACTGACACCCGACAAAACCGTTTTCTTGTCTTCTTGACCGAAAACTTTCCTTCCAGGAAGAGCTGGTGAATTTCTTGGGGCAGCTGGTGCATTTAGTTAGGACAGTAGGGGGGCAGTAGGTTTAATATGTTTTTCAAATTACAGTATATGCATATAGATTACTAATGGACATTCCTAATGCACGAAAGAGAATCAGCTGGATAGCCACAGACAGGCATCAATTACAAGAGTATCCAGTAGTATGGCTTATAGCTATAAGTACATTTAGTTTAGATCATCCTGTAGAATTATTATCAACTACATTCATAAACATAACCAACATATTGACCTAGCAAGTTCATGTGTATGTATGTATGTGTAGATCAACACATGTTCCGGAAAGATCACTCACTTTAACTATGGCTTTCATACAATATCAGATTATCACTTAAGCACATATTTACCTACACATTTACAATTTTGGTGGCTCCTTCAAACATTTAGGCAGTGTTTCTCATCATGGAAGGATATATCTT